>NW_025842013.1:15186-43824 GCF_002878395.1 Capsicum annuum
AATAAGCATGAATGTGAATCGGAGCGTGATAGAATCATGACATGTTGAAACGGATAGGCAAAGTTTAGGTTTAGGTAGGTAAATTTAGAGATATTTTTGAATGTTGAAAGTTTGAATGCATGTGTGGTGAATGTTTTATAGTTTATCATACTTGATTAAGTGTATTCATTCAGCCAGGGAATGCCCCGAGGTTTCATGTATTTA
Organism: Capsicum annuum; assembly: GCF_002878395.1. Lineage (NCBI taxonomy): Eukaryota > Viridiplantae > Streptophyta > Magnoliopsida > Solanales > Solanaceae > Capsicum > Capsicum annuum. Next base: position 15,391 of record NW_025842013.1, read on the forward strand.
TTCACCGAGAAATTACCCAACATATTATGTAGTCAAAGGACGTCCATGACGAAGGACCGAGGAATTGGGTAAAGCATTGGAGCGTAGCCTAGGATTAGTTTAGAATAGGATTTATATTTTTGCATTTTTTTGTTTCGGTTTGTAATAAATGGACTGGACATTATGATTTTGGATTTTTTTGTTTTGTTGGTTTGATTGATTGTTTTGTGTGTTTTATGTGGTTTATATATTTGTAGTGTCAAAATTAGCCGATATTCTCCACCAAGCGACCGTGGTTGAACCATGGGATCGAGGGGTGCCTAACACCTTCCCCTCAGTCAACAGAATTCCTTAGCTAGAATCTTTGTTCGCAAACCAGTTTTAAAGAGTCAAATTATTTATAAAAAGATAGTCCATAGGTGACTTGGCACACTGGATTATACCAAGTGGCGACGCTGAGTTTTGAATGTAAAAATAATCCTTTTTCAAATTTTTTTCACCTTTTGTCACTTTAATAATAACAATCCCTTTCAAACTTAAAAATGAAATCTTTTGGGAGTTAAAAAAGGGGTGTGACAGCTCTAGTGACTCTGCTGGGGACCTTTTTCAGAATTCGATCTTATTTTTGGAGTTATATCGGCTTAGTTTTGACATTATGAGTGTATAGACATTGTTTGTGTTATTGTTTGTATTTGTTTATCGTTATTGAGTGCCTACGTGCTTACAGTTTTTCTCTTATGTGTTACCGCTTTATATCTGGCATCATTTGCATAATCTGAGTCAATTCTTTCTGTAAGAAGTTCTGTAGTACACATTGTGTACACGACCTATAGTTGAGTCACCCTTATTTTTAGGAGGGGGAGCCGTCGGCTGGTATGGAGTGGGTGGAAAGCTAGAGCAGCCACTATTGACCATACGCTTCCCTGAACGGCCTTGTTAGTAAACCCCAATGTAGGTCAGCCGTTAGGTCATACTTAACTACATCATATTGAGACCAAGCAGGACCCACTTAGTCCTTTGTAGGAGACTCACCTCAAAACCATCCCTATGTGCTAAATGTTTCATTTTTAGGGTAATGGGGTCATTTGACATATTGATTTGGACAAAAGCATGTGTTAGAAGCAAAGTGTGTAGGCAAAATTTGTTGGAAAAAAAGATTAAAAAAAAATAAAAAGGTGTATCGAAAAAAAAAGTGTTTCGTAGTGTTTTTAGAGTTTTTTAATGGTTTTTGTTCTTCACAATCCAAAAATTCAAAAAGATTTTTACCTTTTGCACTCACTTCTCAAAAACAAAAACATCAAAAAGATTTTTCCTTTGTCTCGTTTAGCATGCATTCACAATTCAAAAAACTTCAAAAAGATTCTTCATTCATATAGGAGTTTTTATACAAGAAGAATGCAAAAAAATTGTAGGATTTTTGAACATTTCATGAAAATACCAAAAAGATTTTTCTTTCATAGTTGTTGGTGTCATTTTTCTGTAAAGTTTGAAATTGAAAACTCAAAAAGATTTTATAGATGTTTTGCATGTTCAATTTGTGCTCGTGTCTCTCAAGTCAGGGAGTTGGTTATTTAATCCTTAATTGTCCAATCTGTACGAACTACGCACCCCTGATTCTCATCTCTCGGGAGTGAGATACGTAGGTAGACTATTGTGGGTTCGGGGATCTTATTTGAAAAAATCAAAAAAAAAAAAAATTCTTCACTTTTCCTTTAAAGTAGGTGTTTCCTATATATCTTTAAAATAAAATCACAAAAAAGTTTTTTGTTAATAGCTTCAGTCTCATTTTCGTATGAAATTCAAAAATTGAAAACCCAAAAAGATTTTCGTCAATTCTTTCGACAATTTATTATTTTTGAAGTTTCTGAAAAAAAAAAGGAAAAAGAATTAATTGGCCATTTTGGCAAGACTTCATGAACTACGCACACCTGATTCTCCTCTTTCGGGGGTGAGATACGTAGGCACCCCTCTTGGGTTTGGTGACCTTTTCAAAAAGAAAAACAAGGTTTTGAAAATAAAATGTTGAATTCTAAAGAATTTGCTATCTTTTGTTCAATTAGTTTAAGGTGGTTAGTTTGTGGCATTTTGGCTGGTCCTCCATATTGCACGAAGTCATAGAGAAAGTTATGGCCAAGAAGGATATCGAGTTTGTTGTCACTGATTAGAGAATTTAGGAGCTAATGAAGAGATTCGAAAATTAAGGAAACAAATGATAGAAATGCATCGAGCTTGGGCTAATGGGTTGCCACCTCCTCCATTTCCCACTGATAATCTAGAATATCTTTCTAGCTTGCCTCCAGTGTCACATACACAGTTTCCTATTTTTGTTGACACACCACAACATGCATCAGGACCTGCTCCGGGGCAACACTATCCAAACACTTCCAATATTCATTTCCTCACTACTCAACACAAAGCTACCACATGCTCGGCTCCACCCACTGTTCAGGTTTTTGCAGCACTACCCCTACCCGAAGATCCTACTTTTGAGGTTTATCCATAAGTTGTGCCTCCCCACTCTGCAAGAAGAGGAATATTTCTACTGATCAACATCATGCTATTGATCCCACATTTAAGTTGACTAATCCTTATGGCTATACTCACCCGCTTGAATTTCCTCTTAACACTGAGAAGTCTGTTATAATAGAAGAACAAGGGGAAATGACCAGAAAATTAAAAAGTTTGGAACTGGCTATGAAAGACCTCCAGGGACTTGAGGGGTACAAAAGTGTCTTATATAAATATCTGTGCATATTTCCAGGGGATCATCTTCCTTTTGGGTTTAAAATGCCGAAGTTTGAGAAGTATGATGGACATGGCGATCTTGTGGAACATTTGAGACGTTATTCCAACCAACTAAGGGGTGATGGGGGAAGGAAGTTACTCATGGCATATTTCGGTGAGAGTCTTTCAGGCGTAGCTTCAGAATGGTTTGTTGACCAAGACATCCACAAGTGGATTAGTTGGGATGACCTAGCTAATGAATTTGTGCAACAATTCCAATACAATGTGGAGTTGATTCTTAATGAGAAATCCCTAACTACCATGAATAAAAAGAGTACTGAGACTTTCAGAGAATATGCGATTAGATGGCGTGAACAAGCTGCTAGGTTGAAACCGTCAATGAAAAAAAGTAAGATAGTGGAGGTATTTATTCAAGCATAGGATGAAACATATTATCAACAATTGTTACTTGTATTAGGCAAGCCATTTATTAAGGTCCTCAAAATGGGGGAGATGATAGAGGATGGAATTAAAACTGGCCGCATTATGAGTTTTGCAACATTGAAAGCGACTACTCAAGCAGTTCAAAAAAGTTCGGGAAGTGTCGGAGGGAAGAAGTATGAGGAAGATGCATCAGCCATTGTAGTTGGACAATAGGCATGGGCAAGAGGACCACACCATCATTACCCATAGGCTCAAACCCAAGTTTATGCCCAAGCTCTACAGAATCTTTCCCAAAATCCATTATATTCTATTCACCCACTTCCATATCAAGTGTATGATGTGCAACCATATGTTCAACCTCTATCTTACCCACAATGGCGTGCGCCAACTCTATCGAGTCATCCTCTAACTCCACATACATACTGAAGCCCTTCTAGGCCTGGTTTTTAATTTAATCCAAACGATGAAATGAGATAGAAGTTGAGAGATAGTTTCACATCAATCGAAGAGTCGTATGCAAGTTTATTCCAGAGATTGGTACAACATGACGTGATCACTCCTCTCCTTGGGTATACTCCTGACCCACATTCAAGAAGTTTTGATGCTAATATACGATGTCCATATCATTCTGATGTTCAGAGTCACAGTATTGAAGATTGTTGTTCTTTGAAAAGAGAAATAGAAAAGATGATTCAAGATAAATCAATTATGGTGCAGACCATTGACAGTGAGGAAAGCTCCAGTCATGCTGATATGCAAACTAGTGGCTAAGATGTCTGGAGCAATTGAGAAGTCACCCCTCGCCCTACTAGGAAGAGGTCTGGTAGTTTGTTTTGTTTTTTATTTTTTTCTATTTTTTGAATTATTGTCCCTGTGTCGTTTATGTTCAAACCATTCTATCTTTTATTTCAATTAAATGGAGTGTCCCTTTTTTCTTTGTGTTTTAAATTTATGTTGTTTGTTTGTTTTCTTTACATAGTACATTTTCTGTTGATTCTAGTGTTATGAAATGCTAGCAGAATTTTCATCCAGATCTTAAAATCCAGTTTAAGCATGAGCATTGATTCAAAGGATTAATGTTAGAAAAAGAGAGTATCTGAGGACATAGGTAGAGTGTTGAGACATTTGGTGACAAGTTGAAGCCTTATTTGAAAAATTAGCCTTATTTGAAAAATTAAGGCAATTATTTATAGAATCGTAAGAATAAATTGGTCATTAATGAAAAGACATGTCTCAATTAGGTCAAATAGTGAATGTGTGGTCCTACATCAAAAGGAGAAGAAAAATTAGCTCCATGAAAATATGAGTCATTCGATGTGATGAATGTACAACAAAGGTGGAGTTTGCGGAAGAAGTAGTGATGCACAAACTCAGTCAAAGTTAATGTTGTAAAAGATGTCACAATGATCTTCATCTTTCACTTTCACATGCATGCTATCTACTAGTATTTTCAAGGATTGATATGATGAAGGCATTTTATTCTGTTATCCAAACATTGTGTCATCCTTTGTTTACCCTATTTGAGCTTTAGTCCCATTTTATTTCATACCCCTCTTTTGGAATCAAGATAGAGTTAGGAAAACTCAAAAGAAAAGTGTCAAGCAAAAGAATAGTCTCAGAAAGTTTCAAAAAAAAAAGAGAAAAAATGTGTCCAAAAAGAAAAAAGAGTGTAAAGAAAAATAAAGTCAGGAAAGTACCAAAGAGAAAGAGTCAAAAAAAGAAAAATTTAGAATCAAGTGGAAGAACAGGCTGCCAGAACTACGCATGACCTGATTCTCCTCTTTCAAGGGTGAGATACGTAGGCTGCCCTATTCTGGGCTCGGTCCAATCAAATAAATTATTTAGAGTCACCCAGTCAAAAGAAACTGGGGCATGAGTTAATCCTCATTGTTTGAGTCGATTCCAAAAGTTGTAAGTCCCACCCCACATCAAATGTCGTTTGGTCCTCATGCCATCCTTTCTTTCTAACCCTATCCAAAAGCCAAGTTACAACCAAAGAAAAATCTTCAGATCAATCTTTGAGGATGTTAAGGCTAAGCATGCAAGGGATATGATGATGTATTTTGGATCTAGTTGTCTTCCTTAGCATAAGAAATTAGGGGAGAAATAAAACTGAGAGTCTAATTGGTGAAAACCCTCAGGGGCACCATAAGGCGATGGTAAGTTGAGAGAGATAAAAATGAGAGAGACTTATTGGTGAAAACCCCACGGGCACCATAAAGAGAGGGTCAGTGAGAAAAAAATGTGAGAGGCTTGTTGGGAAGGTGTCACTAGCAGAATGAGCTCTTTGAATGCAATGGGTCAAAGCAAGTAACTCAGTTTCAGAGCCATTAGCTCAAGAACAATTGGTAGAATGTTTGGATGGAAATATCAGGAAGCCTAATCCAAAATGCATGGCATAATCATTAGAGTTGACTGTCATTTTTCGATAAATTTTTGTTTCTTTGTTTCAAATGGGGACATTCGTTGTCTTTTCTTTCTTCTCTTCATTTTTTATTTTATTTTCTTTAGTCAGTTATCCAAATAAAAATCATTGTCATTTTTTCTATTGTCTTTGAGTCAAGTTCATGTCAAAATAAGTGAAAAAAGATTTCAAAATTGGCTACCATCTTCTTCAATTGCACAAAGAATGACAAAAGGCCAACACATGATTGTGAGCTGAAACAAGGCATACAGAAAGTTTTGTCAACAGATATATCAAGGTTAAAAGGGTTTATCTGAGAAGTATGGAAAAGAAGAAATACTGTGTTTATTTCAAAGTCACTCTTAATAATCTGAGTTCGGATCAATGATGAAGTGAGTCAATGACATATGCTAATGGTTGAAAGCAAGATTAATGTGACAGGAGCAAGAAAGATTTTCACAAAATCCAAAGTCACAAACTAGCCACCATGTTTTTAAACTAACAAGTTTTCTTTATATAAAACAAGAACACATGTTACCTTCGAATCAAGGATTTCAAAGCCTACACATCAAAAGTTGCAATGCCTCACTTCTACAAATGCAGAAGACAATATTGTTACACAGGTTTGGTAATCAAAACCATGGTAAAACTCATCATCCAATATATCTAGGAGACACTTCCTTGTTGGGATAATTCAAGAGACATTTGTAAGGAGACACACTTTCTTATTTGGTAATTCAAGCAGCATTTGTAAGGAGATGTACTTCCTTATTTGGGTAATTTCGGCAATATTTGCAAGGAGACGCACTTCCTTGTTTGGGAAATTCAAGCAACATTTGTAAGGAGACGTACTTCCTTGTTTGGTAATTCAAGCGGTATTTGTAAGGAGACACACTTCCTTGTTTGGATAATTCAAGCAGCATTTGTAAGGAGACACACTTTCATATTTGGGTAATTCAAGCGGTACTGGTAAGGAGACGCACTCCTTTGTTTTGATAATTCAAGCAACATTTGTAAGGAGACGCATTTCCTTGTTTGGTAATTCAAGTGGTATTTGTAAGGAGAGGCACTTCCTTATTTGGTCAATTCATGAAACATTTGTAAGAAGATGCACTTCCTTATTTGGGTAATTCAAGCAACATTGATAAGGAGACGCACTTTCTTGTTTTGGTAATTCAAGCGGCATTGGTAAGGATATGCACTTTCTTGTTTTGATAATTTAAGGAACATTGGTAAGGAAATGCACTTCCTTGATTGGGTAATTTGAATTTTGGTTTTTAGGTGATGCATTACCTAACTTAAGTCTTGATTCCTAGTAGATGTACTTCCTAGTCGAGTCAGTCCCTTTGATTTCTAAAAAATGCACTTTCTAGTTGAGTCATTGGATTTAACCCTTAGGAGATGCACTTTCTTGCTAGTTTTCATTTGTCAAGTGGCACACTTTTTAATTTAAACTTCTATCTCTGGAAGACGCACTTTATAGTCAAAATTCCTCACTTTAATTTTTAGGAGACACACTTTCTAGTCAGAATTCCTCACTTTAATTCTTAGGAGACGCACTTCCTAGTCTTGGTCATTCAATTTTACTCTCAAGAGATGCATTTATTTGTCAGAGTCTTGATTCATCATTGCAACATGCAAGTAGGTATGATGTGACTTTCTCAAAAGTCTTCTGATGATAAACTAGGGCAAAGATTTAATTTTTGTTTTTGGAAATTTACTTTTCTGGCAAACGGAATTTCTGTTTACAATAATTATGTTTGGAATAATTTCCTTTCTAGTTTTGATGTGATTTTAGGAGCCCACTTGAAGAACAGGGCGAATAAATGGAAAGTCAAACAACAAGGTGAAGAAGTTGAGAGCCAAGCAGCAAGGTAAAGAAATGGAAAGTTAAAAAATTGAAAAATAGCAAGTCAGGAGCCCACCTGAAGAATAGGGTGAAGAAATTCAAAGCCATGCAACAAGTTAAAGAAATTACAAGTCAGGAGCCCACCTGAAGAATAGGGTGATGAAGTAGCAAGTCAAGAGTCAAGGAAATCTGCATAGATAGGATTTTGTAATTTCATTTATGTTTTAACTTGTAATTTTCATTTTGATGTAATGATAGAGCCGCGAACCGGAGCCTCAATGGGACCTCACTCGACTCTCCAACTCGATTGTCCTTCTTCCTTTTGTTTCTTTCCTGTGAATAATGGTCGGGTCAAAATTCTGTCTCATTGTCTACTTCTTTGTATGAAAACACTTTGTGTTTACATACAAAGAGGGGCATGATGTGGACACGCAATTTTGTCCATCCCAGAAAGTGTTTTTGTCTATTTTTTACCTTATCCTACCGTGTACACCCAACCATATAATCATAACAAATTTTATCTTGTTTTAATCCTATCCTAACAACCTCACCAATTAAAAGAGGACACATTACCACCCCACCCCATACCCTACCTCTACCCTACCTACCCTATCCCTACCCCACCCATTTCCCTTCATGTTTTTCCACTGGTCAACATTTATACACAATCACACAATACACAAAGAAGGGGACACCAAAAAAAAGGGGAGCACACACAAACTCCATTTTTCTTCTGGAAGCTCCATTTTGGTTTCATTTTTGATTCATCGAGAGCATACGTGCACATACTATCTTCTTCTCCACTAATACACACAGCTCACCCTCTAAATTCACAGACCACCAATCAATTGTCCATCATCTTCCATTTTTTATTCACAGAAACCATTGCACGGAGGAGAGAAAAACCCAGGGATCTCCTTTTTTGTTGATTGACTCACACGCACACAAAGACGCCATAGTTAATACCCTCACGGATCCTCACTCTCAACACAGAAGAAAATTGCACACATACACTGATTAAAATTCATAAAAAATATAGTGAAAAATAGTGAGAAAAGAAGTGAAAATGGGTAAGATAAAGTAAAAAAAATCGAGGGAAATAACAGATCTCAGGTCGACGATCACTATTCCAGTGACTGGGTCATCGAAAAAACATCAAGCCACTCAAAACTCGCCGGAATTGACCTATTCCTATCGGTTCTATCACTGTTAGCTCACCAGAGTTCACGTTGTAAGGTTTCTCAGTTTTTTTTTGCCAAAAATCGGGTTCGGATTTTGACGTTGGTTTTTGATACCGGGCTGGAGTAGTTCATTTTGAGATTCTCCATCGATTTTCAAACCCGATCGGGTTGTATTTCTCTAAACCGAGTCGAGTTTGGTCGTGGTTGAGGTTTGGGGTTTCCAGATGTGAACTCTCTTATTTGAATAACATTGAGTTCGAAAGCTTCAAATTGAGGCCCAATTCTACTCTTTCACTCTTTTATTTCACTATTGATGATACTTGGGGCATCGTATTGAATGTTGTGTTGATTGATCTTGATTGGTGGTTGAATTGCTACTTGTTCGATTTGTTGTTGATTTTCTTAGATTAAAAAATGTGGAAATTTGGTATTAAAAGGAATTTGGGGTGGAATCGAGAAGTTGATAAAATAGTGAATTGAGTTTAACATTGGTTTTACTATTGTTTTTGTTTAATTTAGAATAAGCATGAATGTGGATCGAAACGTGATAGAATCATGACATATTGAAATGGATAGGCAAAGTGTAGGTTTGGGTAGGCAAATTTAGAGATATTTTTGAATGTTGAAAGTTTGAATGTATGTGTGGTAAATGTCTTATAGTTTATCGTAGTTGATTAAGTGTATTCATTCAGCCAGGGAATGGCGCGAGGTTTCATGTATTTATTCATCGGGAAATGTCCCGAAGTATTATGTACTCGGAGGATGTCCATGACGAAGGCTCAAAGCATCGGGTAAAGCATTGGAGCGTAGACTAGGACTAGTTTAGAATAGGATTTATATTTTAGCATTTTTTTGTTTTGGTTTGTAATAATTGGACTGGAAATTATGATTTTGGATTTGTTTTATTTTGTTGGTTTGATTGATTGTTTTATGTGGTTTATACATTTTTAGTGTCAAAATTAGCCGATATTCTCCACCAAGCGACCATGGTTGAACCATGGGATCTAGGGGTGCCTAACACCTTCCCCTTAGTCAACAGAATTCCTTAGCCGGAATCTCTGTTTGCAAACTAGTTTTAAAGAGTCAAATTATTTTCAAAAGGATTTTCCAAAGGTGACTTGGCACACAAGATTATGCCAAGTGGCGACTCTGAGTTTTGAATGTAAAAGTAATCCTTTTTAAAAATTTTTTTTAACCTTTTGTCACTTTAATAATAAAAACCCCTTTCAAACTTAAAAATGAAATCTTTTGGGAGTTAAAAAAAGGGTGTGAAATTACCCATTCATGTGGAACAACATGTGTTGATAGACAAGTAACTATACTTGACATGTTGACCTGCTTTGAATCATGTGCATCTTTGTTCAGCAATGCCATGATCTTTCTGTACTCTTCATCTAAGAAACCTTGTCCTCTAGCTATCATTGCATTATTGATATCCTTTCTCCCTTGACCAACTTGACCATTAGATGAGCCTGCTACATTTGTGTAACTTGTGTTCTCTCCTGACTGGTTCCCAGTGAAATTATGAGTTGAGAACTGATTGTTAGATTGTCCTGTGGCTTGATATCCATATCCACTTGATCTTGACTGATATGATCCCCTTGGATTGCAATTGTAGTTTTCTTTCTTCTTATATTTCTAATCTGCAGGATATCCTATCAATATAACAAGCATCTCTAGTGTGTCCATTTAGATGACAGTAATCACACCTCTTCCCTTTATAACCTTGAGCACTATGACTTGTTTCTGCAAAATTTTTGTTTACCTACATAGCTATGGGATCAGTCTTATCACTAGTTACTGCAATACAAGCCAGCTGCTGAATCTCATCCTCAAATATCATTGCATATGCTTGATTAAGAGTAGGTGTCACTCCTTTCATAAGTATCTGCCTCTTAGCTTGATCATAAGATTCATTCAACCCACTCAAAAATTGTATTAACCTCTGTTGAATTAAGTAATCTGCATAGACTTTGGACTTGGCACAATCACAAGATGGTGCTAGGATCACAACATCATACTCATACGAGAGATTTTTCAGCTTAGTAAAGTATATAGAAACAGAATCAGTTCTTTGATGAAGATTGTTGATTTCTTTGTGCAAATGATACAATCGCATTCTGTTAATCTTGTCAAACTTTTCCTTGAGATCTTCCCTTGTCAAACCTTTCCTTGAGATCTTCCCATCCTTCAAATGCACTTGTGGCATACATAATGCCACTCAGCAACTCAACACTTACTGAAATCATCAACCAAGACAACACAACTGCATTAGAAGTCTCCTATTGCTCATGTAGATCTTCTCTATACATATCCTTTCTGCACATGCCAGTCACAAAACCATATTTTCGTTTGCCTAGTAATGCAATATTCATAGATCTACTCCAGATTTCATAATTTTCCGATCCAATCAACTTGATTGGAATCAATGTAGCACCAGTAACATCCGATGCTCCCAGAAACAAAGGATCTGTAGGATCGATCTTAGGTTCCATTACTTTGTTACTCAGAATTCCAACTTCAACTTACAAAAAAAAAAACAGAGACCTACTTTCTCCTTATTGATAGTAGCACATAATCCAAAATAGAATGGAGTATTGATACTTTCTATAGACCTCCATGGATAGTTGCTCTGATTCCATGTTAAACTGATGCATTACAATACTCACACGCACATACGGAAGCCATTGAAGCAGAGAATAGAAGAAAGAAAACTGATAAGATATTGTTATTCAAGTGATAAAAATGTACAATGAGAGAGGCATGGTTGCTATTTATAGGCTCACATGTATGTCACATGAGCTTTTAGAATATTCCTAACTAACTCTAACAACTTGGATAACTAATCTAATCAGCAACCACTAACTTGGTGTCTTAAAAGATTGAAAAAAAGGTCCCACATTGGGGGTTAATGAGATGGGTGGTCTCTTTATAAGGCTTGGGCAATCCTCCTCCTCATAAGCTAGCTTTTGGGGTGTGAGTTAATCCCAAGACCAATTTTAACATGGTATCAGAGCAGGGCCCATTCTCACCCAATGTTGGGCCCCCGAATTGATATGTCGGGGAGATTGTCCACACCAAGTTGAGGTATGGGCATGAGGTGAGGTGTTAAAAGATTGAAAAGAAAGTCCCACATTGGTGGTTAATGATATGGGTGGTCTCTTTATAAGGCTTGGACAATCCTCCTCCTCATGAGCTAGCTTTTGGGGTGTGAGTTAGGCCCAAGACCAATTTTAACAAAATAAACCTAAAAAGGATAAATTTGTAACATCTTGATTGATTTAACAAAGTGAGGGCAAACTTCACTAATCATTAATTTAACACACGTGGAACACACGTGTGCCTATGTGGACCTTCAGTGTGTTGATTTACTGATGTGCCATGTAGACACTAAGGTTGCCAAAAATATGATTTTATTTAGTCCATAGGTTAATGAGATCCTTCTAAAGTACGGGTGTATCTCAGCAATTTTGTGTATAGTTCAGGGTGGAAGCAGAACATTTTTCCAAAAAAAATTAAAATCCGTCGTGAATGGGTCTCAAACCCGAGAACGTGAGGCCCTTTGCGTGAAAGCTTACACCCTTTTTGCCATTGAACCAAGATTTTTGCTTGTGTCAAGGGGGTTCAATTTAATATATATACACAGAGAAAAAAGAATTCATATATGTATGTATATATATATATATATATATATATATATATATGTTGTAATTTTTCAACGAATGGGGTTCTAATGAACCCCCAAAGTCCATGTAGCTCCACCCCTGGTTGAGATGACGCAATAATCTCAACCATTTAAGTTAATAAAGAACAAAAGATAATCTTGATCGTATAAATTAATTTAGTACAAAATTAATATCAATTTAAATATATGTACTTAAAGTTAGTTAGTATGGACAAGAATCTCGAGCGTATAAATTAATATGGTACAAAAAAGAATCAATTAAAACATGAACACATTAAGTTAATAAAGTACAGAAAAAATCTCAAATATATAAACACACACATATATATACAGTATGAAAATAAAATAACTTCAAACATCAATACTCTTAATTATATTAAAGGTTGACTGGACGAATTAAATAATACTAAAATAAAAATAATCTAAATCATAAGGGATAGATAAAACATATCTGTCATAATATATAGATCAGTCATGTAGAAGGTTAATTCAAGAAAATAAGAAAGCAAGAAAGAATTTTTTTTTTATTTGAAGTGAGTGAGGATAGGGTATATGTGTGAGAATGGCGATGCAGCTCTTCCTAGATTCATAGTACTAAAATCAGTGTGTACATATTAATTAATTATTATTATAATAATGTTTTATTATTTCATTTGTTTATTTTTCTATTATCTTTTTTATTTATTCATTGACTTCTATTTATTGTTTATCTTTATTTATTATTATTAATTAAATAATATATAATATATAGATTTTGATTTTTAAATTTTAATTTTTTTTCCCCTTCCCCTTATCTGACTTTTAACCGTTCCCTCCCAAAAGTCCTTTTATAAAAGGACTCTCTATTCAGTTAAAAAAAGGCAGAGACTACGTACTTGAACTCTACAATATCATGTAGAAAGAAAACCAGAGAGAAAAATACAGAGAGAAAAACACAGTAAGGAAAAACTACAAAGGAGAAAACAAAGAAAAGAAAGACTAAAAAATCAAACTTCAAGATTCCGTTGAAGTTTTCGGTGACAATCTTTTATTTCATCACTCAATTTATTCATTACAGGTTCATATTCAAACATTTATGTTATCAATTTTATGGTGAAAAAAACATGAATGAAATATTCAATATGTTCTCTGTGGATGAATACATATAATAAGATAATTTATGCTTGATATTTCACACAATGTATTAACTAAATCCATATTTTGCACTGTATATTCACAGCACACTGCATCACTGATATTTTAATTTTTTACTGCCATACACACACACCTCCAAAAACACATGCATATACTGTAGCGCGCACAAATACAGTAATAATAATTGATGGAAAATTAGCAAAACAGAGAAGAAAATCAGTGACAAATGAGAAAGCATGAGTCGAGAAAAAGGATAAGTTAGAAAAGTTTGCAAATCGTGGCCGAGGCAGAGGTGGCTTTCGAGGAAGAGGTCGTGGAAGAGGTCAAGGAAGGAGTCGAGATAGAGGAGGATCAAATGAAGAGAAGCATAACAGAACATTTCTATGCAACTACTGTAGAAAACCAGGTCATAAAAAAGCTTATTGCTGGCAAAAGCAAAAGGATGAAAATAGCTAAGCAAGCTTTGCAGAGGAAAATGATGATGGAAGTAAGCTGTTCATGGCCCTTTATTGTGAAAAATACTCCTAAAGATGTTTGATTTTTGGAAAGTGTATGTTCCAACCATATGTCTACAACAAGATATTTGTTTAAGGAGCTCGATGAGTCCAAAAAGTTAGACTTAAGGCTAGGAGACAATAATAAGATTCAGGTTAAAGGCAGATGTACTGTTAGCATCATGACCAGCCAAGGTAATGCTAAAATTTTAGAAGATGTGATGTTGTTTCTAGTCTATCGCATAATTTACTTAGCATTGGACAATTAATGATTAACGGATACTCGATTTCTTTTGACAATGGTGTTTGCACTATTAAAAATAAGAAATCTGGGAAAACCATTGCTAAAGTTCCAACGACTAACAATAAAATGTTTCCTTTAGAAGTTTCAATGGTCGAGAAATGTGCGATGGTAGCTAGTGGTGATAATGAAACTAGACTATGGCATTTGTGCTATGGGCATTTAAATGTTAATGGGTTGAAGTTATTGAGTCAAAAGGAAATGGTTTTTGGATTGCCAAAATTTGAGAATCTTGATTTTTGGGAAAGTTGTGCTTATGGAAAACAAAGTAAAAAGGTTTTTCCTGTAGGCAAGTCTTGGAGAGCTTCTATTTGTCTTGAGTTAGTTCATGCAGATTTGTGCGGTCCTATGAGTGTTGAGTCCTTAGGGGGGAGTCGATAATTTTTTGTTTTTACTGATGACTATAGTCGTATGAATTGGATATATTTCTTTTAAATCTAAAACATTTGGTAATTTCAAGAAATTTAAATCTTTTGTTAAGAGGCAAAGTGGATGTAGGCTCAAAACTCTTTGGACATATAGAGGTGGTGAGTTTATGTCTAAGGAATTCAGTTCCTTTTGTGAAGAAAATGGAATACATCGGGAGCTTACAGCATCTTATACACCAATGGTGTAGCCGAATGAAAGAACTGCACAATTGTTGAGATGGGCAGAAGCATGATGGAAGGGAGAAGTTCACCGAAATGTTTTTAGGCTGAAGCTATTGCCACTGCAGTCTATTTGCTGAATATTTCACCCACCAAGGCTGTGTATAATCAAACACTGTATGAAGCTTGGAGAGGTAACAAGCCCAAGGTAAGCCACTTACGTGTCTTTGGTTGTATAGCTTATGCATTGGTAAATTCACAAGATCGACGTAAGCTTGATGAAAAATGTGAAAAATGTATCGTTGTTGGAGTGGCAAAATTACGGTCAATAGAAATGTTGTGTTTAATGAAGATTCAAGATGGAAACTTTAATTCTGAAAATGAAATTTCAAATATTCAATTATTGCCTTCTAATAATATTGTTGATCAAGAGTATGTAGCAGATCCTGGTTTGGCAGGTCCGTCGACTACCTCATCAGTTGCACCACCAACTTCTCCAATATTAGAAGAACCTTCAGCTGAGCCAACTCCATTAAGAAGATCAGCAAGGGATAGAAAATCAAAGCCCAGATATGCTGACAGTACATCTTGTACTTTGCTTTACTTATTTCAGATCCTATTTTCTTTAAAGATGCCGAAGGAGAGGATAAATGGTGCAAAGCTATGGAGGAAGAGCTGTTAGCTATTCAAAAGAATCAGACTTGGGACTTGGTAAATTTGCCCGAAGGAGAGAAGGCAATTGGGCTCAAATGGGTGTTTAGAACCAAATATCAAGCAGATGGCAGTATTCAAAAACACAAGGCAAGGCTTGTTGCAAAAGGTTATTCTCAATAGTAAGGTATTGACTTTGATGAAACTTTTTCTCCTGTTGCCCGCTTTGAAACTGTGAGAACCTTTTTAGCCTTGGCTTCAAAATTAAATTGGTCAGTGTACCAATTTGATGTTAAATTCGCCTTTTTAAATGGTGTTTTGGAAGAGGAATTTTATGTCTCACAACCTGAAGGTTTGTAGTAAATAGTAAAGAAGATAAGGTTTACAGGTTAAAAAAGGCACTTTATGGCTTGAAGCAAGCGTCGCGGGCATGGTACTTCAAAATTGATTCTTATTTCTAGGAGAGTGGCTTTGAAAGGAGTAACAATGAACCTACTCTTTATATAAAAAGAGGAGGTAAAAATGATTTTCTGGTTGTATATATTTATGTAGACGATATGATATATATGGGTTCAAGTGAGTCTATTGTCAATGAATTTAAAGACTGCAAGAATTTTGATATGTCCAATTTGGGAATGTTGCATTAATTTCTTGGCCTTGAGGTGAAACAGGAAGTTGATAGCATAGTTCTTTCACAAAGAAAGTATGCAACGGATCTTTTGAAAAGGTTCAATATGGTAAATTGTAATGTTGCTGCTACTCCGATGAATATCAATGAGAAGTTGTGTCATGATGATGGTTCTGAAATGGCAAATGCAACTTATTTTAGAAGTCTAGCTGGTGGTTTGAACTACTTGTCTCATACAAGACCAGACATTGCTTTCTCTGTCGGTGTCGTTTCCAGATTTATGCACAATCCAAGCAAGCTTCACCTTGGAGCTGTAAAGAGAATACTTAGATATATCGTTGGGACATTAGATCATGGTATTTGGTATTCTAAGGTAACAAGTTTCACATTAACTGGTTTTACTGATAGTGACTATGCAGGAAACATTGATGACAGAAAGAGCACCTCTGGTTTCTTGTTTAATCTTGGATCTGGAGCAATTTCATGGAGTTCGAAGAAGCAGGAAGTGGTGGCCTTGTCAACTTCAGAGTCTGAGTATATTGCATTAGCTTCTGCAGCTTGTCAAGAAGTTTGGTTAAGGAGACTTGTTGCAGATTTTAATTAGAAACTAGCTGGTGCGACTGAGATTTTTTGTGGCAATAGATCTTCCATTGCGATAACGAAGAAGCCAACTTTCCACAGTAGAACAAAGCACATAGATGTTCCCTATCATTATATTTGAAATCTTGTTTCTAATGGAGAAATTACTTTGAAGTCTTGTGATACAAATGAGCAAGCAGCAGACATCTTCACCAAATCACTTTCGCAAGAAAAGAACGAGTTCTTTAAAGGTCAACTTGGAGTTTGCATTTTTGAATCAAGGGGGAGTGTCGAGAAATGATTCAAAAAGATTCTTGACCAAGTCTTCAGGAAGTTAGTGAGTTGTTAGTTAGTTTCCTATACTCTAGCAAGTTGGATAGTGCTGCAGATTATTAGCTAGTCAATAAATTAGTGGGTTAGTGGACCTAAAGTTTAGAATTTTCAGTTTATTGTGAGCCTATTTATAGGCATGTCTCTTTACTTTCATATGCAATCAGAAATAAAGAAATCACTGCAGTATTTTCTTCTCTTTGCTCTGTTTCTGTCCAGCTATTCATTTAGCTTCTTTTTTTCCTTTACAACATATATGCCCCTCTATTACTGTAACTTCAAGTGGATAGTGTACTTATACTCTCGCCATCTACCAAGTTAAAATTAATTCTTTTTAATTTCAAACAATAAGACATGGCTTTAAAAATTATCTCACCCATTTTATTTACCTCTAGAGACCCAACCTAGCTAAAAAAAATCAATTAGTCTTTTATTCAGACCTGACAATTTCATTTATTGATTGTGTAGATGGATTGGATTTTTTCTGTTGGACAGTGTTTGGAGTGGTAAAATGTGAGGTAATTTTTTTAAAGCCGCATGATATTCTTGGAATTTAAAAAAAGTCAGTTTTAGATTATTTTCTAATTCAGTAAATATATGTCTTTCAACAAAAATTGTAAATATGCCTAATTTGTCAGACAATGGCGTATATATGCATAAATTTTTTTAATGAGGCATATATGTCACGACCTGACCTGAGGCCCTGGCCGCGACGGGCATCCCAAATCACGAAGGCCCGAGAGACCCCTGCCTCTGCCCAACCCACAAGTGATATTGTCCGCTCTGGGCCCAGGCCCGCACCACTTTAAAACGCGTCACTACGAAGTAAGATTTTCTTACTTGTATACCCAGCATCCTTCCTGGGTTTTTGCTGATATGGGACTCCTTCCTAAGTTGGGGTGTTACATACACCCCCCTTATGGACTCAGCGTCCTCGCGGAGGTTTTTCTCACTGAATGGGATTTGCCTAGACACAAGACTGAGGTTTGCCCCGCCTTTTCAGGATTTTCCTACACTCAGTTTGAACTCTGGCCCATATCGACAGGGCTGACATAGTGGGTTGGGGAGTTATAGGGGTATCTCGGGCCTTTGTGGTTCGGGATACCCAATGCGGACAGAGCCCCGGCTCGGGTCGTGACAAAGTGGTATCAGAGCCGCTCCTGTGTCAGCCCTGTCGATGTGGGCTAGAGTTCAAACTAAGTGTAGACGTATCCGGGTAACGCAGCATAAACCTCAGTCCTGAGTGTAGGCGAATCCCATTCGGTAGGGCAAACCTCAGCGAGGACATTGAGTCCATAAGGGGGGTGTATGTAACACCCCAACTTAGGATATAGAGTCCCACATAGATAAAAAACAAGAGGGATGCTGGGTATATAAGTAAGAAAGCCTTACTCTCCAATTACGCGTTTAAAAGCTATGCGGGCCTGGGCCCAGAGCGGGCAATATCACTAGTTGGTTGGGTAGAGACAGGGGTCTCTCGGGCCTTCGTGGTTCAGGATGCCCGTCGCTGCCAGGGCCTCGAGTTGTTTCATGACAATATATTCTCTCTAAATCACAAAATTGGCGGGTATATTTACCCCTTTTTTCCTATAACAATTGTTAATTATGCATAATTTGTTATTAAATGATACGCTTCTTACATCTACTTATGATTAATCATGGTCCAGGGCCTCGTGTCGGGTCATGACAATATATTCTCTCTAAATCACAAAATTGGCGGGTATATTTACCCCTTTTTTCCAATAACAATTATTAATTATGCATAATTTGTTATTAAATGATATGCTTCTTACATCGACTTATGATTAATCATGGTAAAATATCGCGCTGCGTCTACTACTCTCTTCAGTGGGATCAGAAAACATGCACAGACTATATTTTTTCTTCAACAACTTAATAATATGTTCGATAAAGAACATTTAACTCAGTGTTTAGTCTATATTAGAATGTATGCTATGCTTGAGGACATTCCTATGTGTTGTAGTTTTCCATATAAGCCAAGTTTTACCAGCCATAAATCACGACAGATCAGTACACGCCTTACTCGAAAGGTCATTTATTGTCTGGTCAACAAAATAATCTAGTGTGAACACTATACATAGAGTTATGGACAGTAATCTGCAGTGAGATTTAGTACAATAAATATTTCACTAGCAAGAGAAAGAACCATCTCTGCATTCTCATAAAAAAAACTTCTTTCTTTCTTTATCAGCTCCAAGATTTTCAGAAAGAATCACCTTGCCCAAAATGCTAACTTCAGGAGAAAAGACTAATGGGATCAGTGTTTAGTCTATATTAGAATGTACGCTATGCTTGAGGACATTCCTATGTGTTTTTAGTTTTCCATATAAGCCAAGTTTTACCAGCCATATAAATCATGACAGATCAGCACATGCCATACTCAAAAGGTCATTTAATGTCTCGTCAGCAAAGTAATCTAGTATGAACATTATACATAGAGTTATGGATAGTAATCTGCAGTGAGATTTAGTACAATTAATATTTTACTGATTTTAGTGAAATGAATTAGCTGTAAATATAGCAAGAGAAAGTATCAATTGAATCACCAAAATTCTTTATCAGCATTCTCATAAAAAATTCATTTTCATAAAGAATCACCAAGCCCAAAATGCTAACTTCAGGAGAAGAATAGATCATCTCTAGACATGCAAAAACAACAGGAAAAAGAAAGCTCCCAGCATCTGAAGTGTATAAATCGAAGCGCGTGTTTGCTAAAATTGAAGAAAAAGGAAAGCATATGATGTCTGAACCATATGAATTGAAGCCAATTAATGTGCCTACATTTTCCAATCTTGAAAGGGGAGGAACATCTGAAAGTAAACTGGAAAAAGAGGACGATTATGATTATAATCATGACTTAGCAATCTTGAAGGCTATCTATCACTACTATTTCAATCGTGGGGTAATTCCGAATCCTCCTTATTCAAAGAACTTCATCGACTACATCGAGGCTTCAGTTCCCAACATGAAATTTCGTGGTCAGGCATTGGTGAATAAGATTGTTATGTTAGAGCACCATTTCTTAAAGGTTATGAAAATGGCTGCACGTGTAGGATATTACCCCGAAATAATCCACCCTATTTGCCGCAAAATTTTCAACTTGTCCATGGGTTTATGGGGATAATTTTGGAGACTATTATCCAGTTGGCAAAGAGCAAGATGAAACTAGAGTTGTTGATGCATTCTTGATTTTCAAGGTCGATGTCTTCATAGCGGCATTTTAAATTATTTCTTGGAGCATTAATTTAAAGGTCTTAATTTTCTTTCATTAAACTGAATCTAGTTGTCGTGTGAATTATTAATTTGGATATTGGTTTGCTCAAAATTTTCAGTTACGCTCAAAGTTTGATTTGATATAAAATGTTTCCTTTTTCCAAGTTTGATATCTTGTCTTCAACTTATAGAATCAGATATGTTAATTGTTCCTCTCTTCTTTCGAGGAAGGAAAAGAATATCGATCAAATGACATCATTTAACATAGAAAGATAGCAAAATCAAGTGAACGTCATCATTTGTCCAAATGGGGGCATCAGTAGCTACGGTTAAGTCTGGAAAGGATACATCGTACATATATGTATAGAGAAGTATCAATTAAATGCATCTACTTATGGAAAAGATTTTAGGTAACTATTAAAGGAGAATGAATGAACTAGTAACTAATATAGTTATTATGTTTTCGCTTGTAGAATTGCAGTGCAAGGGGATGAAAAATTGTAAACGTAAAATTGGATATAAGTCGCAAAAAAAATCCCAATGAAGGTATTTCATATCTTTTCTTCCTCGGGTTAATATAAGTAGAAGTGCAAAGTGAAAAGAAAGTCCTTTTCACTATTTCACATGTCCTTTCAGTTCTCCCTTGTCATATCCTTTGTATCAGATTCCTTAACGTCAACTAGTGAATAATCGTTTTAGTTTCAATGAGTTAAAAAGTTTACTTGAAAAAAGATGTTCATGGTAAAAGAATATTTAGTTGTATACTTGACTGAGAAACAGCCTTTCCCATTCCTCGTCCCAATACGCTGAAATCTCAGTTTTCTTCTTCCCTGCTCCATTCCCGCATCAAAATTCATGTTCCATTGCCAACCTTGTCGTTTGGAGATTTTAAAATCTCCCCATTGTTTTGCTTCTTTAATCCAGAAGATGATTTGGTGCAACTACTGTTAGAATTATTTAATTTATATGGATTTAACATTAACTTTTTGGTACGTTAAAGTAAAACGGGTTGATGTTATTAGTTGGTGGACAAGACACGGGCGGTGTATTCATGCGAATTCCATATGGATCAGTGTAGGTCTGTAGTAGACCTATAAGCCCATAATGGGGGTGCACTAGGTTAAGACTTTTAAGCCTATAAATATAAGGCTAGGTCTCCTCTCCTGGCTTCAACATAAGACATATTCCCATAAGCTATCCGCCGTCATAAGCAAAGATAAGTTCACTGATGTATATAGGGCCCAAACCATGAACTAATATGTGATAGTTCAATATTACTCTAGAAAGATACATTGCATGAGATTGTAACTTCATATCTCTTCTAACCCCATCTACGTCACCTAAAAGTTTCTTCCTTTCATAAATAGATCTATTATTAATGTAGTTACTTTGATGTCCATATTTATGAGAAATTATCTCCATTACTGATGGGCAGTTCTTCCCTTTCCCCATACCTCACCATTTACAGGTATCAAAACAATGTCTCGATCAGCATACATTGGATATTATATCATTCTAGAATTTCGATTTAATGCCCATCTCAAGCACCATTTTGTTGAAAATTTTCACATGCAATTTATTTTTTCTTTTGTTTCTTCATCAAGTTTCATTAAATTAAAAGTTTCCTCAATTAATGCTGCTGCATAAAAGTTAACAATGAGAAAACCACAACATGTGTGTCAAACTATTGATCGAACACTATTTTTTGTTGGATTGAAGTTTTTTCTTTATCTATTTTTGAGAAAAAAAAAATAAAAACATAATTATCACTTCTCCTAAAGTTCTATGTTCACGAGTTTTTCCGTCTATTCCATAATCACAGCAATCAAATATTTCCTCTATTGCTTTCCCTAATTAATTCAACCCATTCTTGCTAATATTATTGTTATTACTAAAGTGAAAGAAGATACAACCTTCCATTGGCCAAATACCTAAATTAATTGAAGGACAAAGCCAAAGAATTTAATTATCTAGTAGCAACAATGAGATTCTTTTTTGATGAAAATAGTAGAAAGGAAGGGTCAAATGAAATATCCATGAAGATGTTGGTAAAGGTCTCCTTAAAATATGTCTTTTGCAAAATACATAAAATCAAACACATACAAATCATCACTTACAGTACAGTTGCAATAATCATAATATTTGTCGCCTTCAATCTTGTAGTGTCCCTGCTTCATTTTGTGAAAGCGGGCAGACAAGGGTTGGAAAGAATTCCGTCAAAAGACCATAATGAAATTCATTAATATGTAAACAGTTGCTTACATTATCCTTCAGATTGTATATCATGATTTTATCGTGAAACATAAGCAGAAATTCACCTCTTTTTGTTAGAAAAAAGAGTGAGAAAATAAATAATCCACGGGATAGTAAAAATCTTTCTCCAGGATTCTTTATTCTCATACATTACTTTTCAACACTCCTAACACGAGAAATTTATCCTCTTCTCCACAATAAGGTCGCTCTACCTTTTTCCATTTCTCATTCCTCAAATCAAAAGAGGTTATGCTCCAACCACTTTTTATATCAATACTAGTAGCCCAATAAAGAGTGCCATTCACATATTTACCTGAACCAATTAACCGCGTCACTCTCCGAGAACAATGTATTGTTCGCCAGGAATTATCCTTTAGGCTATAGATATTGATCTGTTGAAAGTTACGTGGATAGCGAGTAATAGAAAAACTACACAGTACCTTATAACAATCATGAATATTATCATATCCAAAACCATATGTGCAATGAGCATCATCCTTCAATTTAGTTCTAAAATCAGGAGACTTCTTATACTTTCTTAATGCTGGATTCCATAAAAACAATTCTTTTGCCTCATTGACAAGACAAATCAATCCATTGACAGAACCCTCAATCACACAAGATATACTAAAGTTTTTCATGTGATAATCCAAGTTAGTTTCCTCCATAATAGGACATTCCTTAAGGTTGAATCCTGGTTGTGCTATCCTCCACATAACACTATGGTTAGTATAGTCTTTGTTATTATTAGCTGATAAACTTAGGTGATATTTGGTAAACTCAGGGCTAGAAATCAAAGAACTCCAAGATTATAAAACAGACTTGAATCGCAAGAGAGATTTAATGGGAAGCCTTGAGAGAATTTCAGTAAGGATTTTAGCTGGCCAATAAAGTTTTGTGGGGTTGCTTTGATTTGGGTGTTGATGGGAGGCTTCATCAGATACCGGGTGTTTTCTTGATAAGTCGAAGGCCTCAATTTCAGAAATTGTTTGTCCTAATAGTTTCAGCTTTTCCATGTCTTCTTGATTGATTAATCCTTTATCTTGTTCATCAGATTCTAAATTTTCTTGCTTTATTGCGTTGTTCTCTCCATTTAGTAGCATTTGGATATTTGTAAATGTTGGAGCCGATAAACAGAGAAAGATAGAAAGAAAGAAAGAAATGAATGAACTAAAGATGAAGTTTCTTTTGCTAGAATTTATAACTTGATCATATCGCTAGATTAAGTGAAGTGTTATACTAAATCTCTCATCTCACTCATTTATGTAAATTTATGATTAGATTATGGTGAATTAATTAAGGATGGAATCAAATTGAATGAACAATTATGATTAGATTATGGTGAATTAATTAAGGATGAAATCAAGTTGAATGAGCAATTACATAGGTTATAAATGCTAAATGGTTCTTTTTGTTGTTTCGGATACACAATCTGTATGTAACTTTGCATAAACTTCAACTAAGTTCAAGAACAAACTAATGTCCAAACTAATAATCCATGTAAGTGTAGCAAGTAGATTCAGCATAGAGAAATAATATTGGGAAATTTAAACTATTGCTCCAAGAAATTATTTAAAATGCTGCTATGAAGATTTTGACCTTGAAAATCAAGAATGGATCAGCAACTCCAATTTCCAATTTCATTTTGCTGTTCATCAACTAATAATAATCTCTGAAATTAATCCCATAAAGCCATACACAAGAAGAAGATCTGTTGAGAAACAGGGTGGATTATCTCAGGGTAATATCCCGTACGTGCTGCCATATTCATAAGAGTTAAGAAATGTTGCTCTAATGTAATGATCTTAGTTGCCATTGCTTGGCCACGGCATTTCAAGTTGGGAACTGAAATTTCGATGTAATCAATAAATTTCTCTGAATAAGGAGGATATGGAACTACCCCATGATTAGAGTGGTAATGATAGATAGACTTCAAGATTGCTAAATTTTGATTATAGTCATAGTCATCTTCATTTTTCAATTCATTTTATGATGTTCCTCCTTGTTCGAAATTGGAAAATGTTGGTACATTAATGAGCTTCAATACATATGATACGGACATGGGACACTTTCCTTTTTCTTCAGTTTTTGGAAATGATTCAATTCATTTGCTTGCTTATTAATGAATTAAACACAATATGAATTTCTATGCCAACAATTTTGCTTATATTCTTAGTTGATCTAATTTATGTTATTAGTTGGATTTATGTTTTATAATTGATTTAGTTTCTATTCTTTGTTGGAACTATTAATAAGTAATGCGCTTCCTCAATTAAATATGAGAAAACGACTCACACATTCAGGTACAATTTTTTCCAACTTATCAATTTTTTTCTTTCTAAATCATGCGTTGTTGCTTTTATAATTTATATTTTTAGGCTTCTATTGCAATGGACCCAAAGAAAAGAGGTATTTCATGGCAAACACAATTTATGGTGGTAAAATATATACGTGCTTACACTAAAATGTATGTTTATGTTTACACTATTATATTAAAGTGTGAGGGATATTTGGAAAGTGATTTGAACTTTTTGTACTTCATTACAAATCTCCGTAATAATTAAGACTATTTCATTTTAAATAATCAAATGTTACACATGCAAGACACGTGCGGTTAAACTAGTTTAACTAAAATCACTAAAAAATACTGTACTTCACTTCAGATTATTATTCCATAATGTCATTTAATGAATGGATTATGGAGAAGTGATTAAGGATGCCAACAATAAATTTGAAATAACTTCAGTATTATCAAAATTAATCTTACAAAGAGAAATGGTTAACAATGATATAAACTCATTCTTATCTTAATTACTCGCTCCATTTCAAAATAATTATCATGTTTTACTTTTTGAAAGTCAAGTTGACTAATTTTCAAGAGATAAGGCACAAATACCACCTCCCCCCCCATCCCCCCCCAAAAAGTAAAAATATATTTGAAATCCTAGCGACACAACTAAACTTTACAAAGGTCCAATTACCCCCTTAAACTCATATAATTGTATTTTTATACTCGTTTTATACTCACGTGGTTGTCAAGTCAAATACAAAATGAACATAAAATATTTTGCTACTTAGCAGCCACGTCAGCACAAAAGGAGTAAAAAATAATAGAAAAATGAGCTTAGGGTGCAGTAGGACGTTGTAAAGTTTAGGTATGTCACTAGAATTTCGGGTATAGTTTGGAAGATACTTGTGTCTTATCCCAAAAAAAAAAGACTTGTAGTTTATTTAATTAAAAAGAAAACTTGAAAAGACCATTTAACAAAAGATCCCATGCTATGTCTACTTAAGTGTTTCGTTGTTAAATGAAATTTACTCCTTTTAGGGTTCAATTACTATTTTCTACTCATTGTTTGTTATATTCATACCAAAATTTAATTTTTCACTTTATCCGAAAATTAACGTTTGACCTTTGAAAATTTCAAACGCAACTGTTACATTCTTTCGAAAAAGTTTAGTCTTTAGAAAATAATGTTATGTGAAAGATCTTTTATTGAAGTTATGAATTAGTTATTCTATATTAAAATAAAACTAAACAGGACAAATTTGTAACGTCTTGATTGATTTAGCAAAAGTGTGGGTAAACTTCACTAATCATTAATTTAACACACGTGTATCTATGTGGACCCTCAGTATAGACACGTAAATTTTTTATCCTCCCTAAATTTTAACTTGTCTATCAATATTAAATATTTATATTTATATTTAATCATATATTATTTTTATTTTTATTCTAATTTTAAAAAAATAATATAAAAATTAAAAATATATGTTTTCTTTTATAAATTTTAATAAATAAATTAGTAGTTTAAATACTATTTTATTATATTTATATTTTTCTATTTATAAATTGTTATTATGTTTTATTAAATATAAAATTAATTAATTATTATTATATTAATATTTTATTATTTCATTTGTTTTTTTTTCTATTATCTTACTTATTTATTCATTTACTTCTATTTATTATTTATCTTTATTTATTATTATTAATTAAACAATATATAATATATAGATTTTGATTTTTAAATTTAAATTCCCCCCCCCCCCTACCCTTATCTGACTTTTAACCATTCCCTTTCAAAAGTACTTTTATAAAAGGACTCCCTATTCAGTTAAAAAGAGGCAGAGACTACGTACTTGAACTCTACAATATTAGATAGAGAGAAAATCAGAGAGAAAAATACAGAGAGAAAAACACTGTAAGGAAAAACTCTAAAGGAGAAAACAAAGAAAAGAAAGAGTAAAAAATCAAATTTCAAGATTCCGTTGAAGTTTTCGGTGACAATCTCTTATTTCATCTCTCAATTTATTCATTACAGGTTCATATTCAAACATTTATGTTATCAATTTTATGGTGAAAAAACATGAATGAAATATTCAATATGTTCTCTGTGGATGAATACATATAATGAGATAATTTATACTTGATATTTCACACAATGTATTATTAACAAAATCCATCTTTTACATTGTATAGTCACTGTCCTTTCTCCTCTTCTGCCGTCCTTGTCGCGCCATGGAAAGGCTAGATCTAGCCGGAATTGTTTACCAGCGAATCCCAAACGGCGCTACCCCTTCTCTTTCCTTTCTTCTGACACTGGTGAACCTCCTTATCACTGTCGCCGACAAAATTCCAGTGAATTTTCATCATCCACACGCAGAAAAATCCTAACCTCAATAGCAGATTTGGCTAGTTTGGTTGTACGTAAAAAATAAGCTGTTAAAGATTATTTAATGTACTATTGTATATATATTTTTGAATATTTAAATGAATTTTATGTTTAACTTATATTCTATTTTACTGTTTAAAGATTTAAATGAAAAGGCTTTACGTTTATATATATATATATATATATATATATATATATTTTATTATTTTATTATTAAACTTAATTATTAAAACTTAATAATTATTTATTAAATTAATTATATGCTTTAATTGAATATTGTTTTAATTTACTGTCACGGTTAAATAGTATTTCAAAAAGATAAATTGTATGAATTTACAAAAAATAAATTAAAGTGTTTAATGCCAGATAGTTTTTAGATACGTTAAAATATTCATCTCAATTAATAATGCGGCATATGCATCTTTCGGAGACCTTTAAAAATTTAAGGATGCAATAATGCACCTCGATAAATATTTTTCTAAATTTTTTTTTCACTGAATTAACTCGAGAGTATTAAATAGTTTGAGTATATTAAAAAAAGGAGCGTACCTAGGCCTTAACATAATATATTCAAAATATTTTAAGTTAAGATAAGTCAAGAAAAGTGACCGTGCTAGAACCACGGGACTCGAGGGGTGCCTCACACCTTCCCCTCGGTCAACAAAATTCCTTACCCGGTCTTCTGTTTTCGCAGACCAACAAAGAGTCATTTCCTTTTGATTAGGGATTCAATAAGGTGACTTGGAACACCATAACTCAATTCCAAGTGGCAACTCTAAAAATGATAAAAATTAATTCCTATTCAATACCGTCATTTTAATTGAAAAAATCCTTCGACTCATTCTTGGAGAGAAAAAGTGATGCGACATCTCTGGCGACCCTGCTGGGGACTAATAAGAATTCGAGCTTTTTATATTGACTTATACTTTCTTTAATTATTGTTGATATTGTGTTTGTTGGCCTTATGTGCTACTTGTCGCTTATTTACCGCTTTAATATTTATTGAACTATATTACATACTGTCTTCTCTTGCGCACCCCTCTGAGTCTCTGAAATAGGATAGAAGGAATGCAACACATGCATCTTACTTTTATTTTGAGATAGGCGGAGTGTCAAGACACCTGGTGAAGGATATAGTCATACATGTTAGGCGGGGTTCAGATCGACAACGAAGGCGGTGTTGCCCTGCTACCGACAAAGTTGTCCCTCCCTGGCTCGACGGACGCTCGGGTAAGCCAGTCTAGACACCTATCTCTATTAGGTTTAAACTTAGAAGAACTGAAAACTTAGAATCCGGTTAT
>NW_025842013.1:46824-72928 GCF_002878395.1 Capsicum annuum
GTGCAAGAGAGATGGTTGATTTCCGAGATCGACAGGCCCATGAATGGGATCAGGCCTTTAGTTCCCTTTGAGGGAAGGTCCTCGCGTAGCACAGGATACTGCCAAAATAGGTTTGGATTATCAACAGTTATATCATGAAGACTTTTTGGTGCAAGCACCAGCTTTTGTATAGTGTCTCACTACTTCATTGGAGGACATATACTTGGGTTTGGGAGGACATATCAAGCTGAAGTCTCCTTGAATGGATAGTTGTTTTCTTGGTCATAGTTTTTCATTTTCATTTTTAAAACTTCTTGTTTAGATGTTATGTCTTTTAGTTTTCAGATAACAGTTAGTAGGTTTTATCTTAGGAGTTGGGTCAATTCTTTTGTCGTATTTATATTATAGAATGTAATGAAGTTGATTGTTTATTACTATATATATTATATATGTTTTACTTCCCTTACTTTATTTTTCTTCAATAACAAAAAAGACAAAACAATCATTTTGTTAAAATTCCTCCCGAACTATGCAAGATCTGATTCATGTCCTGGCATGATACGTAGGCAACCCTCCAAAGGGTTCGATCATAACTTTTGAAAAGTACGCCTAGAAAAACTGGGATGAAACACAAAGCCTTCCATGGTAGGTTGGGAAATGCATATAGAAGCATGACATACAAAGTGGCATTATAATGTGTTAAATATATAAAACTGACTTGTTTGTAACTTGATAATAGAAAGATAAAGTAATTGGTTGTTGGTTTGTGGTTTAAAATGGCATCACATCCGTACAACACAAGATACAAGGGGAAAAAAAATGACCCACAAAGAAGGTATAGAGTCTGATAGTGAAGAAGAGCAAAATCATTTGATTTCGCAAGAAATAGCATCAATGGAAGAACTTAAGTTATTGAAACAATAGATGGTAGAGATGTACCAAGCTTGGTTGAATAGATAAGCCCCGCCTTCTTCAATCCCCGGACTTTCGGCTTCAAATGATCTAAATCCTGCTCCAGCTCGAACTAATGATCCATTTTACCCACCAGGATTTGTCCCATTTGTTAATATGTCTGGTAATGCTGGTACTTCTACCATGCGCCCACCAAATTCAGCTGTCACAAATAATCCACTTTTTACTTCTATGGCACCAACTGCTATGGGTACTCAACCGATAGTACCAAAGAATATGGGGGAAACAAGTCATGACCTATTATATCCTCCTAAAATAACTTTCAAATCCCAAAATCCTCATTATCATGCTTATCAACATGATTCTCTAATCATGATTGAAAAGATTATTAAAAATGAGGAACAAGAGAAAATGACTAGAAAAGTAAGAAGCTTGGAGCAAAGTATGAGAAATATGCAAGGATTAGGTGGACCAAAAAGTGCTTCATACAAAGATTTATGTATGTTTCCTGACGTCCATTTGTCGCAAGGGTTCAAATTGCCAAAGTTTGACAAATACGAAGGTCCTGGCGATCCTGTTTCTCACTTGAAAAAGTTTTGCAACCAATTAAGTGGAGCAAGAGGAAAAGAAGAATTATTGATGGCTTACTTTGGAGAAAGCGTGACAGGAATAGCTTCTGAATGGTTTATTGACCAAGACATTTCCCGTTGGCACGTGTGGGATGACATGGCTTGAGATTTCATTCAACAATTTAAATATAACATTGAAATAGTGCTAGATCACACTACGCTTGCTAATATGAGAAAAAATGACTGAAAGTTTTTGAGAATATGCTATCAAATGGAGAGAGCAGGCTTCAAGCGTCAGACCATGGATAAAGTAATCTGAAATGATTGATATCTTTTTGCAAGCTCAAGAACCCAATTATTTCCATCACTTACTTTCTACTATTGGAAACAAATTTGCTAAAGTTATTAAAGTTGGAGAGATGGTAGAGAATGGAATAAAGTCGGGAAAGATTATCAGCCATGCCTGCAGGAAGTTTTGGGGGAAAGAAAAGAAAAAAGGATGTAGCAATTGTCGTACCAAGTCCACGACAACATTGGATAGGTACGTGTCAACCATATGCACAAAATCAATTATATTTTGTTCCATCCCCCCAATATCCTATTTACAATACACAACCATATTGGGCTTCTTCATACCCGCAATGGCATGCACCAGCCATCCAAAATCATCCACCGGTCCCGCAAGTTCAAATAGGCCCTCCTAGGTCTAATTTTCGTCCTAGAGCAGACTACAAAAGGGATAACATGGGCAAATATAACTTCACTCCTATTGGAATATCTTACACCAGTTTATTTCATAGGCTGAGGAAAATGAATGTTCAAAATCCAATTGAGAGAATAATCCCTAACCCTCCTTCGAAGAACTTGGACTATTCTAGAAGATGTGAATACTGTTCTGATGCCCCAGGGAACGACACAAGGAAATAATGGTATCTGAAAAGAGCTATTCAAGGGGTGATTGACACCCAACAGATCATGGTACAAAGTCTAGATGCTCCAAATATCAATCAAAATCCACTGCCAGATCATAATGAAGTAAACATGCTTGAAGTGATACCCAGTGATAAAGATGTTGTAATGTCCTTCAAGCCGATCATTAAAATTTAAAATAATTCAAAAAAATCAACAAATACTGTAGATTTGACAAAAGAAAAACCTGTAGAAGTATAGGTGGTGATAACAAACCTCGCATCATTGAATGTTCCCTTGGTGTTAGAGAAAGATATTTCAGAAAATGATGGGTCAAGTCAAGTAAAGCCAAAACTCATTGTTCCTGAAAGATCCCCTAAACCTCTCTTAATTATAAAAGGAGCTCCTATAGCTCCCATTGTTATTAAACCAGTGTCATAGTTGCCTATGGTTAATACTAAGGCAGTTCCTTAGAATTATGATCGTGTTGTGGTGATGCACAAGGGGAAAGAAGTGATTGAAGATGTGGATGAAGTAGGGGGATTAACTCGATCTGGAAGATGTTATGACCCAATAGAGTTAAGAAATAATAAACAAGGCAATGAAGAACTAATGGCGGTCAAAAAGCCTTTTACTAATGAAGAAGCTGAAGAATTCTTAAAGAAAATGAAATTGCCAGAATATTCTGTTGTAGAACAGTTGAGAAGACATCAGCACAAATTTCTTTGTTGTCTTTATTAATATATTTAGAAGAACACCGCAAGGCTATAATTAAGATTCTTAAGGAATCATGTGTTCCCAGTGAGATTAAAGTGAATCAGCTGGAAAAAGTTGTTGAAAGGATCCTTGAAGCAAACAAGATTACTTTCTCAAAAGATGAATTTTCTATGGAAGGTACTGGACATAATAAGGGTCTCTACATTACTATGAAATATGAACATTCCATCGTCACTCGAGTGTTAATTGATGGAGGATCAGGTGTTAACATTTGTCCTATGTCAACTTTGCAAAAGTTAAATGTTAATGTAGAAAGAATCCGACCTAACAATGTATGCGTCAAAGGTTTTGACGGATCAAAAACTGATGCCATTGGTGAAATAGAACTCATATTGAAAATTGGTCCTATGGATTTGCTAAGGATTTCCAAGTACTGAACATGGATGCTTCATATAATATATTAGTTGGAAGGCCATGGATTCATAGGGCTAAAGCAGTCGCATCAACGCTGCACCAAATGGTCAAATTTAAACATGACAGACAAGAGATAGTTGTTCATGGTGAAGGAGACTTATCCATGTATAAAGACTACTCCGTTTCCTCCATCGAAGCAGATACTACAAACAGAGTATTAATTCATCAAACTTCTGAGGTAGTAGCTGTTGAGCATATCCTCGAGGGGAATCTCACCACAAGACCACAATTATCCTCTGCATCTGTTATGGTAGTGAATGAAATGTTGAAGCATGGTTTCAAACCAGGGAAAGATCTAGGATTATTTTTGCAAGGCAGGGTTCATCCAGTAAACCTCTATGGGAACCTTGGTACTTTAGATTTGGGATACGTGCCTAATGTTGAAGATATAAAGAAGGCTAAAAGGCATAAGAAAGAGTCATGGGCACTTACTAAGTCGATACCGGCACTTCACGAATCATTTATAAAAGTCAATGTTATGAGGTCCTCTATGTTATCTACTGCAGAGTTAGTGAATGATGATGATATAGAGTTGATTGGCCTTTTCCAGAATATGTTCATTGAAGCTGATATGGTTGAAATTGGGAAAGGTATCAGCAATGCATATGTGCAGTTTATCGGCCCTGATGTCCAGCTTAACAATTGGGGGGCCACTCCTCTCCCTACTATGAAGGAGTTTTGGTAGTTTGTTTGTTTTTCTTTTAGTCTTGGTAGCTTGTTTTTCTTTCTGTAATTTGAATAATTTTAGGATTGTAATTCAGATCTTTACCTTGGTATTTTAGGTTAAAACTCTTTCTAGCTTTGTTTTTAATAAAGTGCAGTCTCCCTTTATTTTATTTTGAGTCTGATATTTATTTGTTTATTTATTTTCTATCATACAGTTCTTTCTATGCTGATTTTAATGATATCACATGCATGAAGAATTTTCAACTAAATTTAAAAACCCAATCTAATTATGAAATAATGAATAAAGAAGATGAATATGATGAAGAAGTATTCTAAGATATAAGCAAAGATTTCAAATAGTTTGAGAACAAGTCAAACACTAATTTGGAGGAAACTGAAACGATCAATTTAGGAGATTATGAAAATATTAGGGAGACTAATATAAGTGCACATGCTCAACCACAACAAAAGAAAGCTATAATTGAATCTTTTCTTGAGTACAAAGACATCTTTGCGTGGTCATATGATGATATGCCCAATTTGAGCACCGATGTGGTAGTTCATAAGTTGCTAATTGATCCTGCTTTCCTACCTGTCAAGCAAAAGTTAAGGAATTTTAAAACCGATATGAGTGTAAAAATCAAAGAGAAGATCACAAAGCAACTTGAAGCTAAAGTCATTGGAGTGGATCAATATCCTACTTGGTTGGAAAATATTGTCCCTGTTCCAAAGAAGGATGACAAAGTTTGGATGTGTGTTGATTATCGTGATCTAAATAAAGCGAATCCGAAAGATAATTTTCCACTTCCTAATGTTCATATTTTGTTGGACAATTATGCTAAACATGATCTTGCATCTTTTATGGATTGTTATGCGGGGTATCACCAGATCATTATGGATCCAGAGGATTTAAAAAAAAAAAATTTATCACGTCATGGGGGACATATTATTATCGAGTTATTCCGTTCCGACTAAAGAATGTTGGGGTAACTTATATGAGGGTAATGACTACAATGTTTCACGACATGATGCACAAGGAGATTGAAGTTTATGTTGACGATGTGATCATTAAATCCAGAGAGCAGTCTGACCATGTCAAAGATCTTAGAAAATTCTTTGAAAGGCTTCAAAGATACGATCCCAAACTTAACCCAGCAAAATATGTATTTGGAGTACCGTCAGGAAAGTTCTTAGGGTTTATAGTCAGTCGACACGATATTGTGTTAGATTCTTCAAAAATAAAAGCTATTCAATATTTTCCTCCACCAAAGAATAAAACAGAGGTGATGATCTTACATGAAAGGTTGAATTATATCAGTATATTTATTGCTCAGCATACGACAACCTGCGAGCCAATATTCAAGTTGTTGAAGAAGAATGCTAAAGTTGAATGGACTAAAGAATGTCAAGAGGCATTTGACAAAATTAAGAGATACTTGTCGAATCCGCCTATTTTAGTTCCTCCAGAGCCAGTCAGACCCTTGATATTGTATATGTCTGTGTTAGAAAATTCTTTCGACTGTGTATTGGGTCAACATGACGTTACAAGTAGAAAAGAACAGGCCATATACTACCTTAGCAAACAGTTTACCACTTATGAGGCTAAGTACACTCTTCTTAAGAAGACATGTTGCGCCTTAACTTGGGTAGCCCAAAAGCTGAAACATTAATTTTTATATTATACTACTTACCTCATATCTCGTATAGATCCTTTAAAGTATATTTTTCAGAAGCCAATGCTTACAGGCAGACTCGCGAAATGGTAGATGTTGCTCACAGAGTTTGATATTGTCTATGTCACACTAACTGCAATGAAAGATCAACCTTTAGCATATCATTTGGCTAAAAATCCTATTGATGAGGAGTATGAACCATTAAAGACTTACTTTCTAGATGAAGAGGTATTTTATGTTAATGAGTTTATTTTTGGCGATAGCCATTCAGGCTGGAAGTTGTTCTTTGATGGAGCTGTTAATGTAAAAGGAGTGAGAATAGGAGCAGTTCTTATTTCTGAATCAGGACAATATTATCCTACAACAGCCCAACTTTGATTCTATTGTACCAAAAATATGGCAGAATATTAAGCTTGCATTTTGGGTTTGAGATTAGCTATTGACATGGGGATCTAAGAATTGTTAGTGTTAGGAGACTAAAATTTGTTAGTTCATCAAATCCGAGGAGATTGAGAGACTCGTGATTCAAAGCTCCTACCATATCGAGGGTGTTTGCAAGATCTATGTCAATAATTTGTATCAGTAAAGTTCAAACACATTCCCAGAGCTCATAATGTGATTGCTGATGCTTTGGTGACCTTATCTTCCCGACAAAACTTATATTGACCCTTTGCATATACAGATTCATGATCAATAAGCATATTGCAATGTGGTTGAGGAAGAACTTGATGGGGAGCCGTGGTTCCAGGATATAAAAGAATATATTCAGACTGAAAAATATCCTATTCATGCTAATGGTAACCAAAAGAGAACCATTTGACGTTTATCTAGTGAATTTTTCCTAAGTGGAGGAATCTTGTATAAGAAGACTCCTGATTTGGGACTTTTGAGGTGTGTAGATGCTAAAGAAGCTTCAAAAATCATGACTGAAGTACATTCTGGGATTTGTGGACCACACATGAGTGGGTATGTTTTGGCAACGAAAATACTCCAAGCAGGTTATTATTGGCTCACCATGGAGCGATATTCCATAAATTTCGTTCGTAAATGTCATGAATGTCAAGTACATGCCTCTATCTAAGTTGCATACAATGACTGCTCCATGGCCTTTGTGTCTTGGGGAATGGACATAATTGGACCAATTGAATCAAAGGCTTCGAATGGACATAGGTTCATCTTAGTAGCCATTGATTATTTTACAAAGTGGGTGGAAGCAGTGACTTTCAAGTCAGTGACTAAGAAAGTGATGGTTGATTTTATCCACTCAAACATCATTTGTCAGTTCGGCATTTCAAAGATAATTATCACGGACAATACTGCGAATCTCAATAGCCATTTGATGCAAGAAGTGTGCCAGCAATTTAAGATTATGTATCGGAATTCAACTCCTTATCGTCCAAAGGCGAATGGAGCTGTAGAAGCTGCCAACAAGAACTTAAAGAAAACACTCCGTAAGATGGTGCAGGTTCCCGATAGTGGCATGAAAAGTTACCTTTTGCTTTTTTGGGTTATTGTACTATAGTTCAGACTTCAATTGGTGCAACTCTTTACTTATTAGTGTACGGAACTGAAGTAGTTATACCTGCAAAGATTGAAACTCTATCTCTTTAAGTAGTTGTAGAAGCTGAAATTGATGATGACCAATAGGTCAAGATTCGTTTGGAGCAACTAAGCTTGATTGATGAAAAAAATTAACATCAGTATGTCATGGACAACTATACCAGAAGAGAATGGCCCGAAAAAAAGGTGCGTCAGACACATTTTGAAGTTGGTCAGTTAGTACTAAGATGCATGCTACCCCATCAGATTGAAGCCAAAGACAAATTTTCTTCTAATTGGCATGAACCATTCATGGTGAAGAAAGTGTTACCTAATGGCGCGTTATATCTGACTGATATAGAAGGTGAAATGGAAGGAATGTCGGTTAATGCTGATGCAGTTAAAAGATATTATGTATGATATTCATGTACAATTACATTATGTACGTTTTGTACTTGCATTTTAAAAGATTGAAATGATGAAGGCATTTTGTTCTACTATCCGAATAATATATCTACCTTTGCTTACCCCTTTTGAGTTTTTATCTTTCTTCGTACCCCTCTTTTGGAATCAAATTAAAGTGAAAAAAAAATTAATCAAAAATTTAAAATCAAGCAAAAGAAATTTTCCTGAACTACGTTTGACCTGACTCTTACTATGACAAGATACGTAGGCACCCCTACTTTGGGGTTCGGTCCAACCAAAACAAAATTCAAATTACCCAGAATAAAATGAAACTGGGGCAAAAGTGTATCTCCTTAAAAAGAGTCGATTCCAAAAGTTGTATGCTTTACGCAATGTTGTGTAAATTTTGAGCTTCACGCCGATCTTTCTTTCTAACCCAGTCTAAAAGCCAAGTTACAACAAAATAAAGACCTACAGATCAATCTTTGAGAATGTAAAGGCTAAACATGTTATGGGTGCATGATATTTATATTTTTGGTGTTTACTTAAAAGAAAAAGTGAATGAAAATGAGAGAGTCTTATTGGTGAAAACCTTTTTGGGCACCATAAGGCGACTGTGAGCTGAAAAAAAATGAAAATAAGATAGACTCATTGGCAAAAACCCATTGAGGTGCCACTAGCCGAAGGAGGTTTGTTATCCAGAAGGAACAAGTTCAAGATTGACCTAATTTAAATATCAATAAGTGGACAAAAGTTGTAATGATTAGTGTGGGTATATCTGGTTGTTTGATTCAAAATGCATGTCATAATCACCCAAATCAGTTTCCACATTTAGATAAGTTTTTCTTTTTGTTTTGAAAAAGAGATGTCTATTGTCTTTTTCTTTTTTCTTTTTGATATTTTGTGTCCTTATCATCAAATGAAAATTTTTGTTGTCTTTTGTGTGTTTTTGAGTCAAATTCACGTCAGGTCAAGTGAGAAAGAACTCCGAACTTACTACCAATTTCTTCAATGGTAAAAACCAAGACAAAGGATCGACGTACAAAGAAAACACTTCAAAAGTATAATAAAGTACTCAGAATGATTGTTATTTGACAATTCTTGGCTAGTTGAAAGATAAAAGGTATATGAAAAGTTAAATCTTGAGATATTATACAAGAGAAATATGTTTTGAGTTGAGAGTATCAGTAGTCAGAATTTTGGGTCTGAAGTATGACAAGTCAATGGATATTAATCAAGGAATGAAAAGGAGTTGAGCATGGAAAGTGCAAGAACAGTCAGCTCAAGATCCAAATACCACAAACCAACCACCATGTGTTTTAAAAAGTCACAATTTGTCTTTGTTTTGTTTGAAACAGTAACAAAAAGTTTTCAAATAAAGGATGCAATTTCATACTTCTGTCAATGCAAGAGTCATTATTACAACATACGATATTGAATCTCAGTTATGGATCATATTTGAAAAATCAAAAAAAGGAAGTCCAGGAGCCCGTCTGAAGAGCAGGGTGAAGAAATTTGTAAGTCTAGGAGCCTGCCCGAAGAACAGGGGGAAGAAATTTGTAAGCCCAGGAGCCCGCCTGAAGAATAGGGTGAAGAAATTACAAGTCTAGGAGCCTGCCTGAAGAACAGGGTGAAGAAATTACAAGTCCAGGAGCCCGCCTGAAGAACAGGGTAAAAAAATTTGTAAGTCAGGAGCCCGCCTGAAGAACAGGGTGAAGAAATTTATAAGTCTTGGAGCCCGCCTGAAGAACAGGGTGAAGAAAAAGAAAGTTCAGGAGCCTGACTGAAGAACAAGGTGAAGAAATTATAAGTCCAGGAGCCCGCCTGAAGAACAGGGTGAAGAAAAAAGGAAGTCCAGGAACCCACCTGAAGAGCAGGGTGAAGAAAAGAGAAAGTCCAGGAGCCCACCTGAAGAACAGGGTGAAGAAAAAAGGAAGTCTAGGAGCCCGCCTGAAGAACAGGGTGAAGAAAAAAGAAGTCCAGGAGCCCACCTGAAGAACAGGGTGAAGAAGTAACAAGTCAGGAGCTCGCCTGAAAAATAGGGTGAATTTTGAAGTTCAAGTCACGAAGATTTGAATCAAGATTTTAGAGATTGTAATTTTCATTTGTTTTTTTCATTTTTGATTTTTTGTTAGCCATTTGAATGTAAAAGGCAAAAGTCGTTAAACGGAAACTCGACGGAACCTTACTCGACTCTCCAACTTGGCATAGTCCTTCTCATTCCAATCCTTTGAAATACCCGTGACTTGATTTTCTCATGACTTGGTAGGTAGGATTTCTTAAGTCAAGACCCGGTTGTCCTTCTTCCTTCTGTTTCTTTCTTTGAATAATTGTCGGGTCAAAATTTGGTTCGCTGTCTACTTGTTTATCTGAAAACACTTCGTGTTTACATTCAAACGGGGCATGATTTAGACACCTAATTTTGTCCCTTCCGAAGTCTAATTTTATTCATTTTTAGTTCACCTTACCATGTGTCCAACCCCATGTAATTATATCCCACAAAAATACAAAAATAAACAAAAACAATACCTCTAACTAATTTATCTTATCCTAACAACCTATCCAATTAAAAGTGGACACCTCACACCTCACCACCCCATACTCATACCCTTACCTACCCTACCCCTACCCCCTCACCCCACTCACATGTCCCACACATCAACACACAAAAAAAAACCCAAGGAATAAAATTCACGAACCCCACATCAAAAGAAAAATTGATTCCCTATTTTCTATTCTAACATATATAAGCCCAGAACTTCCTTTTTCGGGGGGGGGGAGGGGGGGAGGGAAAAAGAGGCAAATACCATTATTTCCTCTCTCTGGGAGGGACACAAAAAACAAAAACCTTCCTTCCTTCTTCACAAAAGGAAATCACGCATACACACAGAATAACACACACACAACTCACCATTCCACTCTCAAATACAGCCATACACACGCACACCCATACAAAAGATCACATAAAAGGGAGAAAAATAGTGAAAGGTGAGGTGAATCGTAGGGGGAAACAGTGAAATCGAGATGAGGGATGGAGATGACAATCGATACGGGATAGAGTGAATGGAATAGGAGAGATGTCTGAGCAAGAGAGGAGAGAAAAGAGACTGGGTTGTAACTATTTTGGCATTCGTGGACAAGAAATAGGATCTTTTCACCAAAAAATGTTGTTATGTTCTCTTTCTGCTTGTTTTGGTCACCGTTGGAGCTCACCGGAGTTCCGACAGAAAGGTAACTGTTGATTTTAACCATGGTACCTGACTCGAATTAGTCGACTTGACTGGTTTTGGGTCTAATCTGGTGAGGTTTAATCTAATTTTGGAGAGATTCATTTTAGTCCTGGTGAATTTCGTCTTCCAGTCTTGGTTTTTTTCGTATTTTATTTTGGGTGTTCACTATTTTTGAGTTCAAATAGGATTCTGGACATATCCGTGTTGGAGTTGGATCATAGTCTAGATTTGGTACCTGTTGAGACTCTCGGAACGACCCTTACTTTTCCCTTTACGTCAATCGAAAACACTTGAGGTCCAATTCTATCCTTTCGCCACTTAATCTCCACATAGTTATGAATGATTTGTGTGTTTGACATGATTGAATTTCATCGTTGTTTGTTGGTTTGATGTTGAATTTGAAGTTGAAAACTTGATTGCTGAAATGTGTATAGAATTGGTTTAATCATTCAGAATAAGTGGGGCGAGAATTGAAAACTTGATATAATTAGTAAGTTTTGATTAGTTTGATTCATTAGTTGTTTGACTAGAAATAAACATTAATTGAACTTGGTAGTATCAAGATACGCCAATTGGAATAGGCAAGTCGTAGGTCGGGTAGGCAAATCTACAGATTGTGGGTTGATTGAATGTTTGAAATTTGATTGAATGGTTTGATTTTATCACTTTTGAATCAATTGTATAATTTGGCCGGGGAATGCCCCGAAGTATCTGTATATATTTATTCACAGGGAAATGCCCTGAGGTATCA
The DNA here is from genome assembly GCF_002878395.1 of Capsicum annuum. Taxonomy (NCBI): domain Eukaryota; kingdom Viridiplantae; phylum Streptophyta; class Magnoliopsida; order Solanales; family Solanaceae; genus Capsicum; species Capsicum annuum. The sequence continues at coordinate 58,649 of NW_025842013.1, forward strand.
TGTACCTGGAGGACGTTCGTGATGAAGACTCGAGACGTTGGGTAGAGCATTAGTCTAGAATTAATTTAGAGTAGGATTTATTTTTACACATTTTTTATTTTTGGACTGTATAATTGGACTGGACACTAAATTTTGGATTTTTTTATCTTGTTTGCTTGATTGATTGTTTTGCATGTTTTGTGCGGTTTATATATTCATAATGTCAAATTAGCCTATACGCTCCGCCAAGGGACCGTGGTCAAACCACGGGTATATGTTATTATCTTTTTCAGATTGAGTTAATAATTTTATGTACCGAAAGTCTATTCTTTTTACACTGCTAGATTTTAAATGTCAATTATTTTAAACATCTTAGAGTTAAAAAAAACATTCAATATAAATTAATAGGTCAAATTACACTATCATTACAAAAATCACCTATATAAGCTAAATCCTACGATAAATAAATATGTACAAATGCTTTACACGATTAATTAAAATACTCATTGATATATCTTGTTTAAAGCCGGTTAAATAAGAAAAACTTAAAATTTATAAATATTCTTTAAATGATCTGATAGTAAAAAAAAAAAAACTTTTTATACTAATAATGTGTATAACTTAATGTAAGTGTTGTTTGTCATTTCAATAGTTAATCACTTCAAGGAGAAAGTGAAATTATTAATTAATCTTCTGAACCTAGGATTTTGGTTACGCACCGGATTATATATACACACACATAGTATTAATTTCCTTTTTTGAACAAAATGATGAAGTTCTCTTGATTTCGCTCACTTTTCTGCTACTTATTAATTAGGGGAGTAGTGTTACTCTTTATTTCTAAGCTTTCACACAATTGATTTTTAGTATCTGTTGGTTTTGTTCTCTCTTAAACTACGCCATTCCATCCATGAAATCAATCCATTGACAGAACCCTCAATCACACATGCTATACTGGAGTTTTTCATGTGATAATCCAAGTTAGTTTCCTCCATTGTAGGACATTCCTTAAGGTTGAATTCTGGTTGGGCTATCCTCCACATAACACTATTGTTAGTGTAGTCTTTGTTATTTTTAGCTGATAAACTTAGATGATATTTGGTAAACTCAGGGCTACTAATCAAAGAACTCCATGATTTTAAAACAGACTTGAATCGAGCCTTGAGAGAATTTCAGTTGGCCAATAAAGGTTTCTGGGGTTGCTTTGATTTGGGTGTTGGTGGGATGCTTCATCAAATACCGGTTGTTTTCTTGATAAGTCGAAAACCTCAGTTTCACAACTTGTTTGTTCTTCTAGTTCCAGCTTTTCCATGACTTCTTGACTGATTAATCTGTTATCTTGTTCATTAGATTCTGAATTTTCCTGCTTTACGCCATTATTCTCTCCATTTAGTTTTTTCCGCAGGTAACATTTATATAAATGTTGGAAGCGATAAATAAAGAAAGAGAAAGAAAAATGAATGAAAAATCTTGACCAAATGTTAAAATCTTAACGGAGGCTATAAATGCTAAATGATTCTTTATTCTTCGATGAGAGCGTCAAAAATCTTTCAACAATAACAAAGCCGGTCTTACTAGGAGAAATGGTCAATAGTGATGTAATTTCAAGGAAACATAAAATACGACCTCCTCCATATTTTCTACATATTATATAACAATAGAAAAAAAGATAAATATATTGTTGAGAAATGATTCAAAAAGATTCTTGACCAAGTCTTCAGGAAGTTAGTGAGTTGTTAGTTAGTTTCCTATATTCTAGCAAGTTGGATAGTGCTGCAGATTATTAGCTAGTCAATAAATTAGTGGGTTAGTGGACCTAAAGCTTAGAATTTTCAGTTTATTGTGAGCCTATTTATAGGCATGTCTCTTTACTTTCATATGCAATCATAAATAAAGAAATGACTGCAGTATTTTCTTCTCTTTGTTGTGCTTCTGTCCAGCTATTCATTTAGCTTCTTTTTTTCCTTTCCAACAAATCTGGTATCAGCGCCTGGTTTATTTTTGAAATGGCAGTGAGTCGTGAGGTTTCGTAACCACTCATGCCAATTTTTACTTGTGAAAAGTATGAGTTTTGGAGTATCAAAATGAAAACTCTTTTCAAATCACAGGGGGTTTGGGAGCTGGTGGAAGCAGGCTTTGTGGATCAAGCAAGCTTTGAAGAGGAGGCAGACAAATTGAAAGGGATCAAAAGGAGTGACGCCAAAGCGTTGTTCCTGATTCAACAAGCAGTCCATGACACAATATTTGCAAGAATTGCAGTAGCAACTACATCTTCGGAGCCATGGAATATTTTGAAGAAGGAATTTCAAGGTTCAGCCACGGTGATTACGGTAAAAATGCAGACTTATCGTCGTGACTTTGAAACTGTTTTTATGAAAAGTAATGAATCTGTTCAGACTTATTTGTCTAGATTTTCTTCTCTTGTTAATCAAATGAATTCTTATGGTGAAGATATATCTAAGGAAACTGTTGTAGCAAAAGTTTGAAGGAGTCTTACTCCAAAGTTTGAACATGTTATTGCTGCGATAGAAGAATCTCATAACTTATCTGATTATACTTTTGATGAACTAATGATTTCTTTGCAAGATAATGAAGAGAGGATCGTAAGGTCACACGAGAAAAATGAAGAGAAAGCATTTCAGGTGAAGGGGAGTCCACTCCTAAAAAGGATAAGTTAGAAAACTTTGCAAATCGTGGCCGAGGAAGAGGTGGCTTTCGAGGAAGAGGTCATAGAAGAGGTCATAGAAGAGGCCAAGGAAGGAGTCGAGATCGAGGAGGATAAAATGAAGAGAAGCATAACAGAACGTTTCTATTGAAGGCTATCTATCACTACTATTTCAATCGTGGGGTAATTCCGAATTCTCCTTATTCAAAGAACTTCATCGACTACATCGAGGCTTCAGTTCCCAACGTGAAATTTCATGGTCAGGCATTGGCGAAAACGATTGTTATGTTAGAGCACCATTTCTTAAAGGTTATGAAAATGGCTGCACAAGTAGGATATTACCCCAAAATAATCCACCCTATTTGCCGCAAAATTTTCAACTTGTCCATGGGTTTATGGGGATACTTTCGGAGACTATTATCCAGTTGGCAAAGATCAAGATGAAACTGGAGTTGTTGATACATTCTTGATTTTCAAGGTCGATGTCTTCATAGCGTCATTTTAAATTATTTCTTGGAGCATTAATTTAAAGTTCTTAATTTTCTTTCATTAAACTGAATCTAGCTGTCCTGTGAATTATTAATTTGGATATTAGTTTGCTCGAAATTTTCAGTTCCGCTCAAAGTTTGATTTGATATAAAATGTTTCCTTTTTCCAAGTTTGATATCTTGTCTTCAACTTATAGAATCAGATATGTTAATTGTTCCTCTCTTCTTTCGAGGAAGGAAAAGAACAACGATGAAATGACATAATTTAACATAGAAAGTTAGTAAAATCAAGTGAACGTCATCATGTGTCCAAATGGGGGCATCAGTAGCTACGGTTAGGTCTGGAAAGGATACATCGTACATATATGTATAAAGAAGTATCACTTAAATGCATCTACTTATGGTAAAGATTTTAGGTAACTATTAAAGGAGAATGAACGAACTAGTAACTAATATAGTTATTATGTTTTCGCTTGTAGAATTACAGTTCAAGGGGATGAAAAATTGTAAATGTAAAATTGGATATAAGTCGCAGAAAAAAAGCCAATGAAGGTATTTCATATCTTTTCTTCCTCGGGTTAATATAAGTAGAAGTGCAAAGTGAAAAGAAAGTCCTTTTCACTATTTCACATGTCCTTTCTGTTCTCCCTTGTCATATCCTTTATATCAGATTCCTTAACGTCAACTAGTGAATAATCGTTTTAGTTTCAATGAGTTAAAAAGTTTACTTGAAAAAAGATGTGCATGGTAGAAGAATATTTAGTTGTATACTTGACTGAGAAACTGCCTTTCCCATTCCTCGTCCCAATATGCTGAAATCTCAGTTTTCTTCTTCCCTGCTCCATTCCCACAACCCTCAAATTCATGTTCCATTTCCAACCTTGTCGTTTGGAGATTTTAAAATCTCCCCATTGTTTTGCTTCTTTAATCCAGAAGATGATTTGGTGCAACTACTGTTAGAATTATTTATTTTATATGGATTTAACATTAACTTTTTGGTACGTTAAAGTAAAACGGGTTGGTGTTATTAGTTGGTGGACAAGACACGGGCGGTGTATTCATGCTAATTCCATATGGATCAGTGTAGGCCTGTAGTAGACCTATAAGCCCATAATGGGGGTGCACTAGGTTAAGGCTTTTAAGCCTATAAATATAAGGCTAGGTCCCCTCTCCTATCATCAACATAAGACGTATTGCCATAAGCTGTCAACAGTCATAAGCAAAGGTAAGTACATAAGACGTATTGCCATAAGCTGTTAACCTTGTTGCTTGACTATCAACTTCTTCACTTTGTTGCTTGACATTTCATTTCTTCACCCTATTCTCCAAGCAGGTTCCTGACTTGCTATTTCATCAAGTTGTTGCCATGCTTTCAACTTCTTCACACTGTTCTACAGGTGGGCTCCTGACTTGCTATTTTTCAATCTGTTTAACTTTCAATTTCTTCACCTTGTTGCTTGGTTTTTCATTTATTCGCCCTGTGCTTCGGGCAGGCTCCTGAAATCACATCAAAACTAAAAAGAAAATTATCCCAAACAAATATTATTATAAAGAGGTTTTATTTGCTAGAAAAGTTAAGTTTCAAAAACAGAAATTGAATTTTTGTCCCAGTTTATCATCAGAAGACTTTTGGAAAAGTTACATCATACATATTTGCATGTTGGAATAATGAATCAAGACTCTGACCAAGAAATGCATCTCTTGAGAGTACAATTGAATAATCAAGACTAGGAAGTGCGTCTCTTAAGAATTAAAGTGTGGGATTCTAACTAGAAAGTGTGTCTTCTAGAGATACAATTTAAGTTAAAAGTGTGTTACCTGACAAATGAAAACTAGCAAGGAAGTGCGTCTCCTAAGTATTAAGTGAAATAACTCGACTAGAAAGTGCATTTTCTAGAAATCAAGACTCAAGTTAGGAAGTGCATCATCTAAAAATCAAAATTCAAAATACCCAATGAAGGAAGTGCATCTCCTTACCAATGTTGCTTAAATTATCAAAACGAGGAAGTGCATCACCTAAAAATCAAAATTTGAAATACCCGATCAAGGAAGTGTATCTCCTTATCAATGTTGCTTGAATTATCAAAACAAGGAGGTGCATCTCCTTACCAATGCCGCTTGAATTACTTAAACAAGGAAGTGCATCTCCTCACAAATGCTTCTTGAATTAACCAAACAAGGAACTGCATCTCCTTAGAAATGTTTTCATGAGTTAACCAAACAAGAAAGTTCTTCTCCTTACAAATGTTGCTCGAATTGCCTAAACAAGGAAGTGCATCTCCTTAAAAATGTTGCTTGAATTAACCGAGCAAGGAAGTGCATCTCCTTACCAACATCGCTTGAATTACCAAAATAAGGAAGTGCGTCTCTGAACAAATTTTGCTTGAATTAACCAATCAAGGAAGTGCGTCTTCTTACAAATGTCGATCGAATTACCAAATAAGGAAGTGCTTCTCTTAACAAATGTCTTTTGAATTACTCAAACAAGGAAGTTCATCTCCTCACAAATATTTCTTGAATTAACCAAATAAAGGAAGTGCATCTCCTTACAATATTGCTTGAATTTTACAAACAAGGAAGTGCGTCTCCTTACAAATGTTGCTTGAATTACCAAAATAAGGAAGTGCGTCTCCTAACAAATTTTGCTTGAATTAACCAATCAAAGAAGTGAATCTCCTTACAAATGTCGATCGAATTACCAAATAAGGAAGTGAGTCTCCTAACAAATGTCTTTTGAATTAATCAAACAAGGAAGTGCGTCTCCTCACAAATGTTTCTTGAATTAACCAAATAAAGGAAGTGCATCTCCTTACAATTTTGCTTGAATTTTCCAAACAAGGAAGTGCTTCTCCTTACCAACATCGCTTGAATTACAAAAACAAAGAAATGTGTTTCCTAATATATGTCTCTTGAATTGCTCTAACAAGGAAGTTCATCTCCTTACAAATGTTGTTTGAATTACCCAACCAAGGAAGTGTGTCTCCTTACAAGGAAGCATGTCTCCTAGAAATCTTTAATTATGAGTTTTACCAGGGCTTTGAATACCAAATATGTGCAGAAATATTGTCTCTTTCATTTGTGGAAGTGCGGTATTGCAACTTTCGATGTTTAGACTTTGAAATCCTTGATTTAAAGGTTACATGTGTTCCTATTTCATAAAAGAAAACTTGTTAGTTTAAAAATATGGTGGCTGGTTTGCGGCTTTGGCTTTCGTGGAAATTGCTCTTGCCCCAGTCGTATTTAATATTGCTTTTAAACATTAGCATGTGTACTGTCTTGCTGTATCAATGACCCAAACTCAGATTACTAAGAGTGACTCTGAAACAAATATAGTATCCCTGGTTTGTCATGCTTCTCAGATAAACCCTCTGAACCTTGGTATTTCCATGAGTTCCCAGACTTGTCGGTTGACAAAACTTTCTGCATTCCTTGTTTTGGCTCAGAATGATGTCTTTAGCATGTGCTTACCCTTTTGTCTTGCTTTGTGCAATTGAAGAAGCTGGTAGCCAGTTCTGAAATATTTCTCACTCATTTTGACACAAACTTGACTCAAAGACAAGAGAAAAAAGACAATGACTTTTATTTGGACAATTGACTTAAGAAAACAAAATAAAAATAAAGAGAAGAAAGAAAAGACAATGAGTGTCTCCATTTGAAACAAAGAAATGAAAATTTTTTCTAGAGATGACAGTCAACTCTAATGATTATGCCATACATTTTGGATTAAGCTACCTAATCTTTCCATCCAAACTTTCTACCAATTGTTGTTGAGTTAATGGCGTTGAAACTGAGATGCTCTCTTAGGACAATTGCATTCAGACCTCATTTGACTAGTGACGCCTTGAAGGGTCTTTTCCTAAGCTCACCATTGTCTTACGGTATCTGTGAGGGTTTTTACTAATGAAACTCTCTTATTCTCATTTCTCCTAACTCATAATCGTCTCACGGTGCCCGTGAGGGTTTTCACCAATAAGACTCTCTCCTTTTTATCTCTCTCAACTTACTATCGCCTTACGGTGCCTGTGAGGATTTTCACCAATAAGACTCTCTCATATTTTAATTCTCTCTAGATTCCTTATGCTGAGAAAGACAAGTAGTTTCCAAAATGCGTCATCATATCCATTGCATGCTTAGCTTTAACATTCTCAAAGATTGATCTGAAGGTCTTTCTTTGGTTATAACTTGGCTTTTGGATAGGGTTAGAAAGAAAGGATGGCATGAGACCCAAACGACACTTTAAGTGGGTTAGAACTTACAACTTTTGGAATCGACTCAAACAAATGAGGATTAACTCATGCCCCAGTTTCTTTTGACCGGATGATTCTAAATTATTTATTTGGTTGGACCAAGCCCTTGACACTCTTTTTTTGGAAACATTTTTGTCTATTTTTTGAAACTTTTTGACTTTATCTTTTTACTAGACACTATTCTTTGAACTTTGCTTACTCTATCTTGATTCCAAAAGAGAGGGGTATGAAAGAAAATAACACTAAGGCTCAAATAGGGTAAACAAAGGATGACACAATGTTTGGATAGTAGAATGAAATGCCTTCATCATATCAATCCTTGAGAATGCAAGTACATAGCATGCAATTGGAAGTGAGATATGAAGATCATTTGCGATATCTTTTTAAGTAGATTGAGTCTGTGGTCACTACTTCTTCTGTAAACTCCACATTTGTTGTATATTCCTCACATCAAATGACTCATACTTTCGTGGAGCTGCTTATCTTCTTGTTTCTCTTGATATAGCGATCACACATCCACTATTTGACCTAATTGTGACTTGCCTTTCGATCGATGACCAAGTTGTTCTTGTGATTCCCAAAATAATTGCCTTAACTTGTCACCAAATGTCTCAGCACTCTATCTATTTTCTCATATGCTCTCTTTTTCTAACTTTAACCCTCTAATTCAATGTTCATGCTTAAACTGGATTTTAAGATCTGGCTGAAAATTTCACTAGCATGCCATATCACTAGAGTTAACAAAAAATGTACTATGTAAAGAAAACAAAAAAAACAACACATATTTAAAACACAAAGTAAAATAAGACACTTCATTTAGTCAAAACAAAAGATAAAAGGGATTGAACATAAACAACAAAAGGAGAAAACAAGACAGATCCCGAACTACAACCCTGAAATAATTCGGAGAACAGAAAATAAAACAAAACAAGCTACCAAACCCCTTCCTACTAAGGAGAGAGGTGACTTCTCAATTGCTTAGCCTGACATCTTAACCACTGGTTTGCATATCAGCATGACTAGAGTTTTCCTCACTGTCAATGTCTGCACCATGATTAATTTATCTTGAATCATCTTTTCAATTTCTCTTTTCAAAGCACGAAAATCTTCAATACTGTGACCCTGAACATTGGAATGATTTGTACATCATACATTAGGATCAAAACTTCTTGAATGTGGGTCAGGAGTATACCCAAGGAGAGGAGTGATCATGTCCTGCTGTACCAATATCTAGAATAAACTTACATATGACTCTCCAATGGGTGTGAAGCTATCCCTCGACTTCTGTCTCATTTCATTATTTGGCTTAAATTGAAAACCAGGCCTAGAAGGGCTCAGCAGAGTTGGCGTGCACCAGTGTGGGTAAGATGGGGTTTGAACATATGGTTGCGCATTATACACTTGATATGGAGATGGGGGAATGGAATATAATGGATTTTGGGAAGGATTCTGTGGAACTTGGCCATAAACATGGGTTTGAGCCCATGGGTAATTATGGTATGGTCCTCTTGCCCATGCATGTTGTCCAACTATAATAGAAGATGCATCTTCCTCATTCTTCTTTCCTCCAACACTTCCCAAACCTTTTTGAATTGCTTGAGTAGTCGCTTTCAATGTTGCAAAACTCGCAATGTGACCGGTCTTAATTCCATCCTCTATCATCTCCCCCATTTTGAGGACCTCAATAAATGGCTTGCCTAATGTAGGTAACAAGTGTTGATAATATGTTTCATCTTGCACTTGAATAAAAACCTCCACTATCTTGCTTTGTTTCATTGGCGATTTTACTCTAGCAGCTTCTTCGCGCCATCTGATCGCATACTCCCTGAAACTCTTAGTATTCTTCATTTTTAAACTAGTTAGGGATTTTTCGTCGGGTCAACTCCACATTGTATTGAAATTGTTGCACAAATCCATTAGCTAGGTCATCCCAACTAATCCACTTGTCAATGTCTTGATCAACAAACCATTCCGAAGCTAGGCCTGAAAGACTCTCCCCGAAATAAGCCATTAGTAGTTCTTCCTTCCCTCTAGCGCCCCTTAGCTGGTTGCAATAGCGTCTCAAATGTGCTACAGGATCACCATGTCCATCAGACTTCTCAAACTTCGGCATTTTAACACCAAGAGGAAGATGTACACCTGGGAACATGCACAGATCTTTATATGAGACACTTTTGTACCCCCCAAGTCCTTGAAATTTTTTCATAGTCAGTTCCAAAGTTCTCAATATTTTGGCTATTTTCTCTTGTTCTTCTGTCATAACAGGATACTCAGTGTTAGGAGGAAATTCAAGCGGTTGAAGGCAATCGTAAGGACCAGTCGACTTAAATGTGGGCTCGGGAGTGTAATGCTGATCACTAAAAATATTCAATACAGGGTCACTTGTAGAGTGAGGAATCACAACCGTTGGATTGACATTAAAAGCAGGAGCTCCAGACGGGATTGGGGCTGCAAAAGCATGAATAGAAGGCGGAGCCAAACATGTGGTAATTTTGTATGGAGGAGTGAGGAAATGACTATTAGAAGTGTTTGGATACTGTTTCCCCGGAGTAGGTCCTGATGCATGTTGTGGCATGTCGACCAAAATAGGAAATTATGCATGTGACACTGGAGGCAAACTAAAAAGATATTCCAGATTATCAACGGGAAATAGAGGTGGCGGCAACCCATTAGCCCAAGCTCGATGCATTTCTATCATTTGTTGCCTCGATTTCGTAATCTCTTCATTGGCTCCTATATTCTCATTCCCCAAACTTCCCATCTGATTAGTGACAACAAACTCGGTATCCTTGTTGGCCATAACTTTCTCTGTGACTTGGAGTAATATGGAGGACCAGCCAAAATGCCACAAACCAATCACCTTAAACTAAGTGGACAAGAGATAGCAAATGCGTTAGAGTTCAACGATTTTTCAAAACCTCTCCTTTTTTTTTTCTTGAAAAAAATCAGCGAACCCTAGAAGGGCGCCTAAGTATCTAACCCCCGAAAGGGGAAAATCAGGTGTGCGTAGTTTGTGAAGTTTTGCCAAAATGGCCAATTAAACTCTTTTTTCTTTCTTGAAACAACGTGCCAAAAGAATTGACAAATTTTTTTTTTAAGGTTTAAATCTCTATACAAAATGAAACTTGTGATTACCAAAGAAAAATCTTTTTGAATTTTTTATTTTTGAATTTCATGTGAAAATGAAAGTTAAACCTATTAAAAGAAAATCTTTTTGTAGTTTTCTTTTAAAGACGTATATGAAATGCCTACTCTAAATGGAGAGTGAAGAAATATTTTTGGATTTTTTAAATAAGATCCCCGAACAACCAATAGGCTGCCACGTATCTCACTCCGAAAAGAGGAGAATCAGGCGTGCGTAGTTCGTCCATATTGGACAAATAAAGATTAACTAATAGACTAACCCTAACTTAAGAGACACAACCAATGACCAATGAATAAAAGAAAATAAAAAAAAATAAAAATTGGGTTTTTAATTTGACACCAACAACTATGAAAGAAAAATCTTTTTTTTTTAAATTTTCGAATTATGAATGCATGGTAAAGGAATAAAAAGATTTTTTTTTTTGATATTTTCGTTATATGAAATGTACAAAACTTCTATCATTTTTTTATTTTCCTTTATAAAACCTCTTATTATAAAAACAAATCTTTTTTATGAAATTTTTGAATTGTGAAAAACAAAAGTCATAAATAACTCTAAAAACTACAAAACTCTTTTTTGGACTAATTTTTTTCTTTTTCTTTTTTCTCTTTTTTTATTTCACACACTTTACTTTCTAACACATGTTTTACCCCACATCAGTCTGTCAAACGACCACGTTATCCTCAAAGATGCAACATTTAGCACGTAGGAATACTTTAGAGGTAAGTCTCCTACAAAGGAGCAGGTGGACCCGCTAGGTCTCAATATGATGCACATAAGCATGACCTAAAGGCTGACCTACGTTGGGGTTCACTAACAAGGACGTTCGGGTGAACATATGGTCGATAGTGGCTACTTAGCTTTCCATCTACTCCATACAACCAACGGCTCTCCCCCAAAAATAAAGGTGACTCAACTAAAGTTCGTGCGTACGACGTGCGCTCCGAGACTTGTTGCAAAAAGAATTGACTCGGGTTATGCAAATGATGCCAGATATAAAGCGGTAACACATAAGGAAATCTGCAAACAAAGAGCACAGAACCACACAACAATGATAACAATAACACAAACAATAATCACAAACAATTTTATACACCCATAATGCCAAACAAAGCTGATACGACTTCAAAAATAAGCCCAAATTCTAAAATGTCCCCAGTGGACTCGCCAGAGCTGTCACACCCCTTTTTTGTACTCCAGAAGATTAATTTTTAAGTTCGAAAGAGTTTTATTATTAAGTGACCAAAAATGAAAATTTTGTTCTGAAAAGGATTTTTTTATAATTAAATTCAGAGCCGCCACTAGGCATAATCCGGTGTGCCAAGTCACCTTTGGAAAATTCTTTTCGAAATGGTTTGACTCTTTAAAACAGGTTTACGAACAGAGATTCCGGCTAAGAAATTCTGTTGACCGAGGGGAAGGTGTTAGGCACCCCTCGATCTCGTGGTTTGACCACGGTCGCTTGGCGGAGCGTATAGGCTAATTTGACATTATGAATATATAAACCACACAAAACATGCAAAACAATCAATCAAGCAAACAAGATAAAACAATCCAAAATTTAGTGTCCGGTCCAATTATACAGTCCAAAAATAAAAAAATATGTAAAAATAAATCCTACTCTAAATTAATTCTAGACTAATGCTCTACCCGACGCCTCGGGCCTTCATCACGAACGTCCTCCAGGTACATGATACCTCGGGGCATTCCCCGGTGAATAAATATATACAGATACTTCGGGGCATTCCCCGGCCAAATTATACAATTGATTCAAAAGTGATAAAATCAAACCATTCAATCAAATTTCAAACATTCAATCAACCCACAATCTGTAGATTTGCCTATCCGACCTACGTCTTGCCTATTCCAATCGGCGTATTTTGATACTACCAAGTTCAATTAACATTTATTTCTAGTCAAAAAACTAACGAATCAAACTAATCAAAACTCACTAATTATATCAAGTTTTCAATTCCCGCCCCACTTATTCTTAATGATTAAACCAATTCTATATACATTTCATCAATCAAGTTTTCAACTTCAAATTCAACATCAAACTAACAAACAACGATGAAATTTAATCATGTCAAACACACAAATCATTCATAATTATGTAGGGATTAAGAGGTAAAAGGATATAATTGGACATCAAGTGTTTTCGATTGACTTAAAAGGAGAAGTAAGAGTCGGTCCGAGAGCCTCAACAGGTACCAAATCTAGACTATGATCCAATCCCAACACGGATATGTCCAGAATACAATTCGAACTCAAAAATAGTGAACACCCAAAATAAAATACGAATAAAACCGAGACTGGAAGACAAAATTCACCTGTACTAAAATGAATCTCTCCAGAATTAGATTAAAAATCACCAGAATTAGACCCAAAACCGGCCAAGTCGACTAATTCGAGTCAGGTACCACGGTCAAAATCCACAGTTACCTTTCTGTCGGAACTCCGGTGAGCTCCAACGGTGACCAAAACAAGCAGAAAGAGAACATAACAACATTTTTTGGTGAAAAGATCCTATTTCTTGTCCACGAATGCCGAAATAGTTACAACCCAGTATCTTTTCTATCCTCTCTTGCTCAGACATCTCTCCTATTCCATTCACTCTATCCCGTATCGATTGTCATCTCCATCCCTCATCTCGATTTCACTGTTCCCCCCTACGATTCACCTCGCCTTTCACTATTTTCCTCCCTTTTATGTGATCTTTTGTATGGGTGTGCGTGTGTATGGCTGTATTTGAGAGTGGAATGGTGAGTTGTGTGTGTGTTATTCTGTGTGTATGCGTGATTTCCTTTTGTGAAGAAGGAAGGAAGGTTTTTGTTTTTTGTGTCCCTCCCAGAGAGAGGAAATAATGGTATTTGCCTCTTTTTCCCTCCCCCCCTCCCCCCCCCGAAAAAGGAAGTTCTGGGCTTATATATGTTAGAATAGAAAATAGGGAATCAATTTTTCTTTTGATGTGGGGTTCGTGAATTTTATTCCTTGGGTTTCTTTTTTTGTGTGTTGATGTGTGGGACATGTGAGTGGGGTGAGGGGGTAGGGGTAGGGTAGGTAAGGGTATGAGTATGGGGTGGTGAGGTGTGAGGTGTCCACTTTTAATTGGATAGGTTGTTAGGATATGATAAATTAGTTAGAGGTATTGTTTTTGTTTATTTTTGTATTTTTGTGGGATATAATTACATGGGGTTGGACACATGGTAAGGTGAACTAAAAATGAATAAAATTAGACTTCGGAAGGGACAAAATTAGGTGTCTAAATCATGCCCCGTTTGAATGTAAACACGAAGTGTTTTCAGATAAACAAGTAGACAGCGAACCAAATTTTGACCCGACAATTATTCAAAGAAAGAAACAGAAGGAAGAAGGACAACCGGGTCTTGACTTAAGAAATCCTACCTACCAAGTCATGAGAAAATCAAGTCACGGGTATTTCAAAGGATTGGAATGAGAAGGACTATGCCAAGTTGGAGAGTCGAGTAAGGTTCCGTCGAGTTTCCGTTTAACGACTTTTGCCTTTTACATTCAAATGGCTAACAAAAAATCAAAAATGAAAAAAACAAATGAAAATTACAATCTCTAAAATCTTGATTCAAATCTTCGTGACTTGAACTTCAAAATTCACCCTATTTTTCAGGCGAGCTCCTGACTTGTTACTTCTTCACCCTGTTCTTCAGGTGGGCTCCTGGACTTCTTTTTTCTTCACCCTGTTCTTCAGGCGGGCTCCTAGACTTCCTTTTTTCTTCACCC
>NW_025842013.1:73028-77137 GCF_002878395.1 Capsicum annuum
TTCACCCTGTTCTTCAGGCGGGCTCCTGGACTTATGATTTCTTCACCTTGTTCTTCAGTCGGGTTCCTGAACTTTCTTTTTCTTCACCCTGTTCTTCAGGCGGGCTCCAAGACTTATAAATTTCTTCACCCTGTTCTTCAGGCGGGCTCCTGGACTTACAAATTTTTTCACCCTGTTCTTCAGGCGGGCTCCTGGACTTGTAATTTCTTCACCCTGTTCTTCAGGCAGGCTCCTAGACTTGTAATTTCTTCATCCTATTCTTCAGGCGGGCTCCTGGGCTTACAAATTTCTTCCCCCTGTTCTTCGGGCAGGCTCCTAGACTTACAAATTTCTTCACCCTGTTCTTCAGACGGGCTCCTGGACTTCCTTTTTTTGATTTTTCAAATATGATCCATAACTGAGATCCAATATCGTATGTTGTAATAATGACTCTTGCATTGATAGAAGTATGAAATTGCATCCTTTATTTGAAAACTTTTTGTTTCTGTTTCAAACAAAACAAAGACAAATTGTGACTTTTTAAAACACATGGTGGTTGGTTTTTGGTATTTGGATCTTGAGCTGACTGTTCTTGCACTTTCTATGCTCAACTCCTTTTCATTCCTTGATTGATATCCATTGACTTGTCATACTTCTGACCCAAAATTCTGACTACTGATACTCTCAACTCAAAACATATTTCTCTTGTATAATATCTCAAGATTTAACTTTTCATATACCTTTTATCTTTCAACTAGCCAAGAATTGTCAAATCACAATCATTCTGAGTACTTTATTATACTTTTGAAGTGTTTTCTTTGTACGTCGATCCTTTGTCTTGGTTTTTACCATTGAAGAAATTGGTAGTAAGTTCGGAGTTCTTTCTCACTTGACCTGACGTGAATTTGACTCAAAAACACACAAAAGACAACAAAAATTTTCATTTGATGATAAGGACACAAAATATCAAAAAGAAAAAAGAAAAAGACAATAGACATCTCTTTTTCAAAACAAAAAGAAAAACTTATCTAAATGTGGAAACTGATTTGGGTGATTATGACATGCATTTTGAATCAAACAACCAGATATACCCACACTAATCATTACAACTTTTGTCCACTTATTGATATTTAAATTAGGTCAATCTTGAACTTGTTCCTTCTGGATAACAAACCTCCTTCGGCTAGTGGCACCTCAATGGGTTTTTGCCAATGAGTCTATCTTATTTTCATTTTTTTTCAGCTCACAGTCGCCTTATGGTGCCCAAAAAGGTTTTCACCAATAAGACTCTCTCATTTTCATTCACTTTTTCTTTTAAGTAAACACCAAAAATATAAATATCATGCACCCATAATATCTTTAGCCTTTACATTCTCAAAGATTGATCTGTAGGTCTTTCTTTTGTTGTAACTTGGCTTTTAGACTGGGTTAGAAAGAAAGATCGGCGTGAAGCTCAAAATTTACACAACATTGCGTAAAGCATACAACTTTTGGAATCGACTCTTTTTAAGGAGATACACTTTTGCCCCAGTTTCATTTTATTCTGGGTAATTTGAATTTTGTTTTGGTTGGACCGAACCCCAAAGTAGGGGTGCCTACGTATCTTGTCATAGTAAGAGTCAGGTCAAACGTAGTTCAGGAAAATTTCTTTTGCTTGATTTTAAATTTTTGATTAATTTTTTTTCACTTTAATTTGATTCCAAAAGAGGGGTACGAAGAAAGATAAAAACTCAAAAGGGGTAAGCAAAGGTAGATATATTATTCGGATAGTAGAACAAAATGCCTTCATCATTTCAATCTTTTAAAATGCAAGTACAAAACGTACATAATGTAATTGTACATGAATATCATACATAATATCTTTTAACTGCATCAGCATTAACCGGCATTCCTTCCATTTCACCTTCTATATCAGTCAGATATAACGCGCCATTAGGTAACACTTTCTTCACCATGAATGGTTCATGCCAATTAGAAGAAAATTTGTCTTTGGCTTCAATCTGATGGGGTAGGATGCATCTTAGTACTAACTGACCAACTTCAAAATGTGTGTGACACACCTTTTTTTCGGGCCATTCTCTTCTGGTATAGTTGTCCATGACATACTGATGTTAATTTTTTTTCATCAATCAAGCTTAGTTGCTCCAAACGAATCTTGACCTATTGGTCATCATCAATTTCAGCTTTTACAACTACTTAAAGAGATGGAATTTCAATCTTTGCAGGTATAACTACTTCAGTTCCGTACACTAACAAGTAAAGAGTTGCACTAATTGAAGTCTGAACTATAGTACAATAACCCAAAAAAGCAAAAGGTAACTTTTCATGCCACTATCGGGAACCTGCACCATCCTACGGAGTGTTTTCTTTAAGTTCTTGTTGGCAGCTTCTACAGCTCCATTCGCCTTTGGACGATAAGGAGTTGAATTCCGATGCATAATCTTAAATTGCTGGCACACTTCTTGCATCAAATGGCTATTGAGATTCGCAGTATTGTCCGTGATAATTATCTTTGAAATGCCGAACTGACAAATGATGTTTGAGTGGATAAAATCAACCATCACTTTCTTAGTCACTGACTTGAAAGTCACTGCTTCCACCCACTTTGTAAAATAATCAATGGCTACTAAGATGAACCTATGTCCATTCGAAGCCTTTGATTCAATTGGTCCAATTATGTCCATTCCCCAAGACACAAAGGCCATGGAGCAGTCATTGTATGCAACTTAGATAGAGGCATGTACTTGACATTCATGACATTTACGAACGAAATTTATGGAATATCGCTCCATGGTGAGCCAATAATAACCTGCTTGGAGTATTTTCGTTGCCAAAACATACCCACTCATGTGTGGTCCACAAATCCCAGAATGTACTTCAGTCATGATTTTTGAAGCTTCTTTAGCATCTACACACCTCAAAAGTCCCAAATCAGGAGTCTTCTTATACAAGATTCCTCCACTTAGGAAAAATTCACTAGATAAACGTCAAATGGTTCTCTTTTGGTTACCATTAGCATGAATAGGATATTTTTCAGTCTGAATATATTCTTTTATATCCTGGAACCACGGCTCCCCATCAAGTTCTTCCTCAACCACATTGCAATATGCTTATTGATCATGAATCTGTATATGCAAAGGGTCAATATAAGTTTTGTCGGGAAGATAAGGTCACCAAAGCATCAGCAATCACATTATGAGCTCTGGGAATGTGTTTGAACTTTACTGATACAAATTATTGACATAGATCTTGCAAACACCCTCGATATGGTAGGAGCTTTGAATCACGAGTCTCTCAATCTCCTCGGATTTGATGAACTAACAAATTTTAGTCTCCTAACACTAACAATTCTTAGATCCCCATGTCAATAGCTAATCTCAAACCCAAAATGCAAGCTTAATATTCTGCCATATTTTTGGTACAATAGAATCAAAGTTGGGCTGTTGTAGGATAATATTGTCCTGATTCAGAAATAAGAACTGCTCCTATTCTCACTCCTTTTACATTAACAGCTCCATCAAAGAACAACTTCCAGCCTGAATGGCTATCGCCAAAAATAAACTCATTAACATAAAATACCTCTTCATCTAGAAAGTAAGTCTTTAATGGTTCATACTCCTCATCAATAGGATTTTTAGCCAAATGATATGCTAAAGGTTGATCTTTCATTGCAGTTAGTGTGACATAGACAATATCAAACTCTGTGAGCAACATCTACCATTTCGCGAGTCTGCCTGTAAGCATTGGCTTCTGAAAAATATACTTTAAAGGATCTATACGAGATATGAGGTAAGTAGTATAATATAAAAATTAATGTTTCAGCTTTTGGGCTACCCAAGTTAAGGCGCAACATGTCTTCTTAAGAAGAGTGTACTTAGCCTCATAAGTGGTAAACTGTTTGCTAAGGTAGTATATGGCCTGTTCTTTTCTACTTGTAACGTCATGTTGACCCAATACACAGTCGAAAGAATTTTCTAACACAGACATATACAATATCAAGGGTCTGACTGGCTCTGGAGGAACTAAAATAGGCGGATTCGACAAGTATCTCTTAATTTTGTCAAATGCCTCTTGACATTCTTTAGTCCATTCAACTTTAGCATTCTTCTTCAACAACTTGAATATTGGCT
>NW_025842014.1:0-2785 GCF_002878395.1 Capsicum annuum
CCCAATCATGAATCTAACATAAGATCCATCTGTTTAAACAGATAAATCATCTGTTGCGACAGATGGGACATCTATTTCAATGGAAGACTGATATATTGGATTAATGTTTAAACAAATGGGTTATCTATTGCAACATTTGACATATCTGTTGCAACAGAACCTGAACACAATTCCAACATAGGTTACAACAGATTAATAACCTGTTGCAACAGGTAAGTCATCTGTCACAACAGGTTAATTATCTGTTGCAACTGTCACTCATCTGTTGGAATCAACTACAAAGGTGATTTAGATATAACATCAATTCCAACAGGCACTTCATCTGTTGCAACAGATATTCAGGATCGTAACATAAATCCCAATAGGTAAAATCTGTTGCGACTCATCACTTACCTGTTGCAACATATAACACATCTATTGGGATTCATTCACGACACTATGAAATCACTATCAACTTTTGTTAACAAATGACTTTATTTAGGCACCACTAATGGAGGGATTAATAATAATAGGGGTGGATTTTCATGGACAATGGGTCGAGAAGAGCAACCGATGTGTATGGCATTAGAAGGAGGGTGAAATGCTAGAGACGATAGCTATGACGGTCCAAAGTAATGTTTCATATGATGATTTTGTGAACTTAAACATCAACTTTTGTTAACTGAATTATCAACCGAAAGAATTCGCCATCAGCTATATGCACAGCTTCTTTGAAAATTAGAGGGTACTGTCTTTCAAGATAACTGATCAGATTCGGTTGCGTGCTTATCTAAGTGATTCAACCAGGACGGTGTTAAGGGTTTACATAGTTGAAAAGACGAGAGAGAATAAGAACCAGAACGTATAAGAAGAAGAAGAAGAAGAAGAAGAAGAAGAAGAAGAAGAAAAAGAATTCTTTGATGATAGGTTGGATGATCTAGACATGAATATTTCAGATGTTGATCAAACACCTACGCCAGTTGATACGACCAATACGATGTGCAGTTCTTCTCAATTGATACAATCTAAAAATCTTCAAAACGACGGGACCGGCTTTTTTATTGGAATGCCATTCAAGGACAAGAATGAACTATCCAACACTTTGTTTATTTCATGCTTGAAAAAAGATTTCAGAATAAAGAAGGTTAATAATTTGAGCAGTGTCTTTTGCTTTAAATATGTTAATTCGAATTGCAAGTGGTGGTTGAGAGCGGTGAAGTACGCAAGTTCTGATAGATTCGTCATTCATAAACATGAAAAGCATCACACATGTGGCTCGGAGCACATCTCGAGCAAAAATCCTCATGCCACAGCAAAGATCCTCAGTGAATATTTCAGGCGTAGTTTCCCCAATGGCATAGGCCCTTCAACAAGGCTTATGACCAATCAACTCCTTACAGATTTGGGTGTCCTGATCAGTTATTGGAAGGTATATACGGCCATGGGGATTGCCAAGGACCTGGTTAGGGGGACACTTGAGCATGGGTATGAAGTCTTGGATGCTTACCATTACATGATTGAGTCCACAAATCCCGGAAGTAAGACGGCATTGCAACTGGATGAAAATGGAAGGTTCAAGTACTTTTTTGTATCCTATGGTGCTTGGATTCAAGATTTTTGACATTTGAGAAAAGTCATAGAAAAAGTCATAGTCGTTGATGGTACCTTCTTGAGGAGTAGGTATAATGGAGTTCTGCTAGCGGCAGTGGCAAAGGATGCAGAGAATCACATCTTTCCTGTCACTTTTTGTGTAGCGGACAAGGAATGTGATGCCTCTTATGGATTTTTTTGAACAACTACGAAGCTGCGTTAAAGATACCAAAAAGTTGTATTTTGTATCGGATAGGCATCCAAGTATTCCAAAGATCAGTTCACTTTTATTCACTTCAGCTTACTTTGGTTGTTGCATCAGGCATCTTGGAGAGAACATTCGAAACAACTATAACAATGAAAGGGTTGTCACCTTTTTTTATAGAGCATCTAAAGCATATAGTAGAGAGGAAGTTTTAGACCATTTCAATCAAATAGCATATGTGAATCCCAAGGTAGAAAAAATTCTTGCACGTGTCGGTTTCGAGAGATGGAGCCAGACATTTTGTCCAGCAAATAGGTACATTCTTATGAATTTAATGTCTTGTTTGATTTACAAGTTTAGTTTGATGTCGTACTAAGTGATTCTTTTCTATAGGTACAATATTATGACATCAAACATAGATGAATTGGTGAATTCATTGTTTGGCGATGAAAGAGAATTTCCCATCAAGGCTATGTTTGAAAAAATAAGCAAGAAGTATAGCAATTTTTTTAACAAAAGGCATGTGCAGTTCAAGTGCCCAGAAAAAAGAACCCGATTTGTTCTCGAAATCGAAAAGAAAATATCAACGAACATCAGTTTGGGGAATAGGTTATTCTCTCATAAAATAGCAAATTATAAATTCTGTACCACCGATCATGGTGATGTTGCCACGGTCGATCTTCAAACTAGATCTTGTACGTGTAGAGTTTTTGACTTGGACAAAATACATTGTCCATATGATATGGCAGCCCTTCGAGCTCAATACGGACATAAATATAGACCTGAAGTTTACGAGCACTCCTTTCAATATTATTCGGTGGAAAAATATGAAATGGCATACAGTGGGCATATTACTCCGGTGTCTCCCGAAAAATCTTGAGTTATTCCAGTAGAGCTTATGGGAAGATTAATACCTCCTCCATATATTGACCTGAGCACTATCAAATCAGGAAGAAAGCCATACAAAAGGAGGCATGGAGTTGGAGAATCATTTTTATCAAGAAGAAACAA
>NW_025842015.1:0-3053 GCF_002878395.1 Capsicum annuum
TGAAGGCTCGAGGCATCGGGTAGAGCATTAGTTTAGGATTAGCGTAGCTTTACTTTCAGTCCCTTTTTATTTCGGGTCGTAATAATTGGACTGGACTTTACATTTCGGATTGATTTGTTTTGTTTGATTATTTTGCGTGCTTTTTGTGTGGTTTATACATTTCTTAGTGCCAAAAAATAGTCGATACACTCTACCAAGCAACCGTGGTTGAACCACGGGATCGAGAGGTGCCTAAAACCTTCTCCTCGGTCAATAGAATTCCTTAGCCGGAATCTCTGTTCGCAAACCAGTTTAAAGAGTCAAATGGTTTTGAAAAGGATTTTCTAATGGTGACTTGGCATACCAGATTATGCCAAGTGGCGACTCTGAGTAAAAAATGTAAATAATCCTTTTCCGAAACAAATTTTCATTTCTTGTCACTTAAATAATAAAACCCTTTCGAACTAAAAAATATAAATCGTTTGGAGTACGTAAAAGGGGTGTGACACATCTGAGTCTATCCCAGCTGCAAAAGATGGTGCCTAGTTTGTCTAGTTTATCCACATTAGATTGTGAGTCATGTTAACTTGAGAAACGTACCCATGCTACTTTCCCACGTAGTATTGGGAGTCGTTCAGAGTCTATTTTCTCATTAGTACATTCTGATGTTTGGGGTCCTAGTAGAGTCAGTTCACCTTTAGGTTTTCATTATTTTTTTAGTTTCATTGATGATTTTTCAAGATATATTTGGGTTTTCTTAATGAAAGATCGTTCTAAGATATTTTCTATATTCAAAAGTTTTTGTGCTAAAATACAAACTCAGTTTGGTGTTTCTATTCGTACTTTTTGTAGTGACAATGCCTTAGAATACTTATTCTCTCAGTTTCAGGAGTTTATGACTCATCAAGGAATTGTTCACCAGACATCTTGTCCGTACACCCTCAGCAGAATGGTATAGCAGAAAGAAGAAACAGGTTTTTTCTGGAGACTGCTCGCACTCTTCTCATTGAATCCCATGTTCTGCTGCAATTTTTGGGGGGATGCAGTCCTCACATCTTGTTATCTAATTAATAAAATGCCATCATCTTCTCTTCAGAATAAGGTTCCCCATTCACATCTCTACTCTATCCCCCCTCGTGTCTTTGGGAGCACATGTTTTGTCCATAACTTAGCCCCTAAAAAAGATAAATCAGCCCCTCGTGTTCTCAAGTATGTTTTCCTTGGTTACTCTCGAGTTCAAAAAGGGTATCATTATTATTCACCAGATCTTCGACGCTACTTTATGTCCGCCGATGTTACCTTTTTTGAATCTCGCCCTTACTATATATCTTCTGATCATCCTGATATCTCTGAGGTTTTACTCGTATCTCCAGTATTACCCGCACCATCCTTGGTCTTACCCACAGCTCCAGACTTACCCTAACCAACCTTTAAGGAATCAACGATTACTTCTACATCTCCTGCTACTGTGCCACCACTTCTGACTTATCGTCGTCCGCGTCCACCATTATTCCCAGATGATTCATGTCATGCGTCGGACTTTGCTCCTAAATTGGACTTGCCTTCTTCTATCCAATCAGCTGCACTTTAAAAAGGTTTGTGTTCCACTTGTAATGCTAACCCACACTATACTTTCTTGAGTTATCATCATTTATTATCACCCCATTATGCATTTGTATTATCTTTGTCATCTATTTCTATACCTAAGACTATAGGTGAAGCACTTTCTTATTCAGGATAGAAACAGAATATGATAGATGAGATGTCTGCTTTACGTGCAAGTGGTACTTGGGATCTTGTTTCCCTTCCTGCAGGTAAATCTACTATTGGTTGCCGTTGGGTTTATGCAGTCAAAGTTGGTCCAGACGATCAGGTTGATCGTCTTAAGGCTCGCCTTGTTGCCAAAGGATACACACAAATATTTGGGCTTGATTATAGTGACACTTTCTCTCTAGTGGCTAAAATAGCATTTGTTCGTCTTTTCCTATCCATTGCTGCCGTTCGTCATTGGCCTCTTTATCAGTTGGATATTAAGAATGTTTTTCTGCATGGTGATCTTGAGGAAGAAGTCTATATGGAGCAACCACCTGATTTTGTTGCTTAGGGGGAGTCTAGTAACCTTGTATGTCGATTGCTCAGGTCACTCTATGGCCTGAAACAGTCTCCTCGAGCTTGGTTTGGAAAATTTTGCATAGTAATTCAGCAGTTTGGCATGATTCGTAGTGGAGCTGATCACTCAGTGTTTTATCGACATTCTCAACCAAATTTGTGTATTTATCTGGTGGTTTATGTTAATGATATCGTTATCACCGGCAATGATGAAGATGGTATCTGTATATTGAAGCAACATCTCTTTCAACACTTTCAAACCAAAGACCTCGGCAGACTGAAATATTTTCTAGGTATTGAGGTTGCTCAGTCCAGATCAGGTATTGTTATTTCCCAACGCAAGTATGCTTTAGACATTTTTGAGGAGACAGGAATGATGGGATGTAGACCCATTGACACTCTTATGGATCCAAATGCCAAACTTCTACCAGGACAGGGGGAGCCACTCAGTGATCCTGAAAGGTATAGGCGGTTGGTTGGAAAGTTGAATTATCTCACCGTGATTAGACCTGACATATACTTTTTTGTGAGTATTGTAAGTCAGTTTATGACTTCCCCCTGTGATAGTCATTGGGTGCAGTTGTTCTTATTCTACGATATATAAAGTCAGCTCCAGGTAAAGGACTACTCTTTGAGGATCGAAGTCACGAGCATATCATTGGATACACAGATACTGATTGGGCAGGATCACCCTCTGATAGGCGTTCTACCTCCGGATATTGTGATTTAGTAGGAGCTAATTTGGTGTCTTGAAGAGTAAGAAACAGAGTGTGGTTGCTCTATCTAGTGCAGAAACAGAATATCGAGCAAAGACTGTAGCAACTTGTGAGCTAGTTTGGATCAAACAGTTGCTGAGAGAATTAAAGTTTGGAGAAATCGGTAAGATGGAACTTGTGTGTGATAATCAAGCAACCCTTTATATCGCATCAAATCCAGTGTTTCATGAGAGGACTAAACACATAGAG
>NW_025842016.1:0-5704 GCF_002878395.1 Capsicum annuum
CTACACATCCCTCGATGGCACATTCAAGGTAGTGTGTAGAGGATATGCGGGAAATTTATGATATAGACAATCATATTTAAGATACTAGAAGGACTAAGAGTCTTATTTATGTAGAGCATCTGATTGATCTATCAGGTCTGAGTAGAGTACTATAGTTGTGGGCTTCCTTTGATTGTTGTAAATTAGAGTAGATGGCTAGACCACTCGATTCTTATAGACCAACCATGGTACTTGAGTTTTATGATCATATTGAGCCATAGTATTTATTTTTATGAGCAGATTTCCACGCATGACTAGACACATGGGGTAGCCACAGCTTGATCAGACTCTTATGAGAGGGGTTCGAGTAGATCTTTCAGTAAAGACAATCTGCTAAGTTATTTTTGGTCCAAATTATAATACTCCTGTATCCATAACTGAATGTGACTATAGACTGAGAGTCACAGGTAATATACATATTATGTGAGAGACTAAGCATAGATGAGAGAGAAAGAGAGAGATAAGATAGATAGGTAAATAGCCAGCTATATTTCACCTTTGGGTGATATGACCCCATGGATCGAAAGTCATAGTGTAATCAAGTCGGGTCCAATGACCTTTGAGGCCTATTTTGGTGGTTTCTTATTTAATATAGACTATTTCACACAACTTTAAATAATATGTTGACTTGGAAGAGAGAAACTATAGTTGCTAGTTTGATGGCTGGATATTCTATTAATTTTGTAGCCATTCTCTAACATGAGATTTATGATAAAGAATTTGGGGAGATAACTAATTTGCCATTCCCTTGTATGTTTTCGAGACTATCTAATGAGACAGGTGTACTTGAGATACCGGGAGTAGATGAGAGGGTTCATATGATGGCTACTACACAGACAAAGAGTATAAAGGATCTGGCATATCCATGCCTTCCCAGGAGATCTAAGGAGTCTATCACAGTACCTCAGGTGTAGATAATGGCCCATCAATTTCCACAGAGCCTAATAATACACATAGAGGCAATATGGGAGTTAGTGTTGATATAGAGATAAGAGAGCAGAGAGAGGCCCCAGAAATAAGCAATCAGAAGAGGGGACACCCACCACTTCTTTATCAGTCCTAACTTCAACCTCAGACTATATTGGCATATCTTTAAAGATAACTCGCCCATCCATAATAGCTCCTACCACTGGTATGATTACTATATCTCGAGAGTTCTTACAGATCTTAGTAGATAGTCAGAGAGACCTTGATGCTTGGTTAAGGGTTATTGAGACCGAGATGACTACCCTATACTAGCAGATGCATTCAAGGGTTTAGACTAGATTTAAGATAGTAGAGGACAGATGGGAGGGTGCATAGAGAGCTGCCTTATATGAGCTATGTGCTAACTTTCAAGCACATCTTGATGAGTTTGAGAGATAATTTGTACCTTTATTAACGATAAATGTTAATTATAGTTGAATAATGATAAGATTTGGATATTTTTTTAGTTAAATGCCTTATTATTATTTCTCATGGGTGTACTCTCCAGTACTATGGGATGATGTGATGAGTTCTTTATTTTATGCACTAGTTGGTGTATGGGATCCCACGTTGAACGTTTATTAACTTGTGGTTACACTTTGTGATGTGTTACAGTTTTGAATTTTCTATTACTTAAGCACAAATATGTTGGCATGTGTTGATTCATTATGTTATTCTGTTGTTCCAATTTAATTACTTGTTATATACAGTAATGATGGAGATGATTTAGGTTTGATTTTGTACCTTGACTTACTTAGGGTTATCTTATATTATATCATCTTTATATAATTTCTTAGCTCAGTTGGCTTATGATGCCATTGAGTACCCATTATTTTGGTACTCATACTACACTTTTGTACCTCTTTGGTGCTTATCCAAGAATTAGCGGTTGCTATTAATCATTGCTCATGCAGTGATTAATTTTTGGAGATATGGTGAGCTCTTGGAGTTT
Organism: Capsicum annuum; assembly: GCF_002878395.1. NCBI lineage: Eukaryota > Viridiplantae > Streptophyta > Magnoliopsida > Solanales > Solanaceae > Capsicum > Capsicum annuum. The sequence continues at coordinate 1,958 of NW_025842016.1, forward strand.
GATTCGCCTATTTTCCCTTTATCTTTTATATTTAGTCATTAGTATTTGAGACATATGTTAACTATATTTTAAGTCTTTTGGGTTGTATTATTTTCATTAGTTACTCTTGTATTGGATCTACTTGGTCGTGGCATTGGCATCTTATGATGATTTTTTATCTATATTAGAACACTGTTTAGATATAATTTGTGTTCATTGAATTTGGCTTATGTTGGCAATTTCTTATAAAACTAACCCATTGCGTTAGCTTTGGGTTATGGTATTGGAAAACTTATCGGTGTGATTTAGTAGGTGCCATCATGCCCTGTGAATTGGGGCATAACAAATTGGTATCAGAGCCTAGGTGTTATCGATATTGTTGTACAAGAGCAAGTGTCTAGTAGAGTCTTACGGATTGGAATGTTGATGTTCATTTCCTATCTTTAGGAGGCTATGGGACATTCTTAGGAGTTCTTAACTTCTTTTAGTTATATCGTATGAAGAGTTTGAGTTGGTTGGTTTGTAAAATATTCCCTTAACTTTACTCTTTTGAAGATATCCAGGACACATGCAATCACTACTGGAGATAAGGGTCCTGAGATCATGCCAAGGGATACTACTCTTTTTTGTAGATGACCTAGATATATATGACAACCTCATGGTGTGTCCCTAGCTAGAGCAAAGGATAGGCCTCCTTCCTCAGACCCTATTCCTACACTTGATCTCGAGATTCTTCAGCCATAACCTGCAGTGGGCTAGGGACCAGCCCAAGCTCCACCAGGTTTTATTCCCTTTTTATTGATTAAAGATGCCTTGATTCATCCTTTAGGGATTATTGGTGGTTTGCCTTCCAATAGTGCACAGTCTACTGATCAAAGTGTTAATGAAGCGGGGGCGCATCTTGTAGCGGTGACTCCTACAGTTGAGGTTCCTTCTGAATGATAGTTGTTCAACCGATAAATGTTCAGCCAGTTGTGAACTATGTCTTCTGAGAAGCAAAAGATGTTACGTAGATTTTTAAGGTTGGCTTGGCCTATATTTTTTGATGCTCCCAGAGAGGATGTATATGAGTTTCTTACTTCTTGTAAGGATAGGCATTGTGGTTTAGGCCTTGTTGAGACTCGTGGTATGGATTACATGTATTTTAGTTGGATTTGCCTAATCATCATTCGTGGAGAGGTTATATGGATCCTAGACCAGTTGAATTTTCTCCCTTGCGGTGGAATCACTTCTTCGAGATATTCTTGGAGAAGTATATTCCACGTGACCTTAGAGATCAACCGAGGGATTAGTTCTCTAAATTAGAGCAGGGCTCCATTACAGTTGTTGAGTTTTAGGCTTAATTTTATGATTTGGCCATGCATGTGACTTCTATTTTGGATATTTAGTATGAGAGAGTATGTTGTTTTGTTAGAGGGTTGAGATTCCCCATTCGTATGGCTACTTAAATTTTAATTACCTCTGGTAGGAATTTTATTGAGGTATCATATCATATGAGGTTGATGGAAGAGATGCACTATGAGAGTCATGAGGGTTGTGATAAGAGGCCTAGGTCTCAGGGCAGATTTATTGGGAGCCATAGTGGTTCCAGATTTAGATGTAGTAGTTCTCATATTTGTTATTCTCCACGTCTATCTTTTTAGTCTCAAAGTCAGCCTAGTCTACTAGTTAAGAAAACTCTTCAGATTACTGATAGAGGTCAGTCTGATGCTAGTGGTCTTTCGGATAAAGGTAGTGATTAGTCTTTGAGAGGTTCTTCTTCGATTCAGTCTAGATGTGGTAGTGATTTTGAGACCACCGGATCTGTTGGTTCTAGTTCTGCTCATGTTTCCTATTTTACTTGTGTACTTCCTAGTCACTACTTAAGTGATTGACCTAGTCATGGGGCGATCATTGTGTCAACTTAGAGTGCTTCCCTTATTAGAGCAGTTCATCCCTTGGGTTGATGTGGTTCTCATAGTTATAGGGGTAGTTACCAGGGTGTTCGAAGAGATTATTATGCAGGCAAGATAGGAGGTCGGTCAGGTGCCCATCTAGATGGTGGGTGTGGTCAGTTATATGTAGAGCCTTCTAGACCTAAGTAAGGGACTTTGAATGCTGTAGTTACAGGTATGATTTTTGTGTGCAGCATGTTGGCTCTTGCTTTAGTTTATCTGGGGTCTACTTATTCTTGTATATATGCTTATTATGCACCATGGTTGGAGTTGACTAGTGATTTTTTATCTATGCCTTTATGCGTATCTCCTCTCGTGGGTGATTCTTTAGTGATGGATTGAGTATTCAAATAATGTGTTGTGACAGTTAGTGATATTGATACTTGTTCTGATCTTATTATTCAGGATATGCTGGATTTTGATGTGATTTTGGGCATAGACTGGTTATCCTACTATTATGCGGTCATGGAATATTTTTCCAAGACCATTACCTTAGTTATACCTGGGGTAACCCTTACAGTATGGTAGGTAGCGGTTAGCCGTGAGTCGATGGGGATTATCTCTTATGTTCATGTTAGGAGACATATTTTGAGGGGTTGTGAGTCTTATTTCACTTATAATTGTTATAATCGTGTAGAGAGTCTGCCGCTTGACTCTATGCCTTTTATTTGTGAGTTTCCTGATGAGTTTTCTATTGACCTGCTTTGTATTCCCCATGTCTGTAAGATTGAGTTTTCTATAGTAACACCCCAGATTTCTCTAGCTCAGTTTAGCTCTCATTAGACGAGTATCTCTACATAAAATTTTCAAAATATTCAGCATTTTTAAGTTTAAGACTTACCAATGTGTAGGAAATTGAATCAGGTTTTCAATGATATAAAGTTCACCTAAATCCGATATCCGAGTTAGAAGTTATGACACTTTTTGTATAACAATGTACCAAATTCACAAGCACCGCATCGCGGTGATAGGCAAAATAGCATTCATCAATTTCCAGTGAACTACAGTGACCCTAGCGTATCGCCGTGAAGTTCCAATCATAATTATCACTTTCCAGTATGACTCCGCGATCCCACTGCATTGCGCCAAGAGCCAAAATCGCATTCAAAGCCATACCGCAATTGTACTGTGTCGCGCCAAGGGCCAAGTTCCCAGCTGTCCCTTTTCCAGTGGCATTGCGGTGAAACCAAAAATTGGGATTTTTAGTTTTATGTTTCAAGTTTTTAAATCATTCCAAGGTATTTGAGTGTTTTTCCAGAGCCCTAATCAGTCCTAAACACGAGATGAATACCCTAAATAACCTAATTAGTCATTTTTTGCTCAACTTCTCTCAAAATTCAAATATTTTCTCTCAATTAGCAGACCCTAACTTTCAAGAATCAAGGTCATATCTCAAGAACACTACCAAAAACCTCAAGATTTCATCACCCAGGTATGTTAAATGTTCATCCATGAGTTCCTTCCACCCATTGGTTCCAAGCACCCTCTATTAAATATAAAATTGTGATCTTTACAAGTTATTATGAGTTCTAATTGTGATTTTATCCATGAATCCTCACGAATCTTGTTTCTATTCAATTTTTCATGAAATAGATGTTTATTATTGCACCCCGCATGTTTAAATATTGTTGTTTACTAATTTAATTCATGACTAGTGATGTTGGTGTTGAAATCATGATATTTCTACATGCCAAATGTTTGATAAAATGCCTACAAGAATGGACTTTTCAATGAATGCTATCACAATTGATCCTCCAAGCTTAGTACTATTGTACTCCTATTCCTATTGAGTTTTGGGGGATTATGAATACTCAAAAACATAGATTTTTTACTT
>NW_025842017.1:0-2131 GCF_002878395.1 Capsicum annuum
TAATGTTCGATACAAAAAGATGTTAGGGTGTGGGAACTAATCATAAAAATGGCTATAATTATTGTGTTGTTTCCTTGTGGGGGCCTATTTATTGTTGTATTTGGTAGTTTTAGAGTATTATTTGCTATGTGTGACCATGTAGGTTCTTTTTTGATATTATTGGTTGTTAGTACGTAAAATTAATTGTGTCTTGTATAATGAAAAATCCTAATGTGGTATCAATGGTGTATTTAATCATACTCTACTCTCTTAGAATATGATTTATATTGGAATTCATGAATAGTCAAAAATATTGGGTGGATTATTGACTCACTTTGTTGTATATGGAAACACTCATTCTGGTTGGTTGTGAGTATTACATTCTCATATCATACACATTCATAACACATTCATACCATCGTGGATATTCTAGAAATACTAGGAACACTCATTTTTTCTAACAAAAATGTGACATCATTAAAACCCTCTACTGATGGATGTGCCAGAAAAGAGTTATGGCTATTGGTAGTTGATATTGGTTGTATAAGGATTGACGAAACCCCCCAGGGGTCCTACAATGAAAATCTTTAGCTCCATAGGTGTATACGGAGGTTGTACGAGATCCTCGAGCATCATCATCATCATTTACATTTTTTTAACTTGTACTTTGCCGTGGTGCATTATTTCCTTTGATGTGATATCTATCTATGTGTATTTCTTCCTCCACTACTAGTATGTGTTATATCTGCCTATCTGTATGCTTTTCTTGTATCTGCTATATCAGATGTGAATGTTATAGAACTATTAGTGAAGATGGTGTGGGCTACCGTTTGAGACATTTTCTGATTACAAGTGATGTGCCCTTAGTGTGTATTTTATATGCTTTATTTTCTGCTTTGCTTAGTCGGCCCATGATACCTACAGAGTACAGGTGGACCGTACACACCCCTACTGCATCCTTTCAATGTAGATACAGATTCAAGTGCGCCTCACACTGTTTGACTTCGGGTGATACTTTTGGAGCTATTCGAGTTAACAGTTGGATTCTAGCTTTTGGAGTATACTACTACCTTTCTTTATTTAAGCTATATCTTTATTTTGCATTCAGAGACAGAGTTGTTCCTGTTTTAGATATCTTATGTATTTTGATCTGGTGTTGTACTAGTTAGTTCTTACACTGTGACACCAGGTTTTGAGATTATGATATGATATGTTTGGTTATGTTCTTCCGTTTTTAATATATTGTGTGGTTCGAATTCATTCTAGAAGCCATACTTTGGGTATTATGTTTCCTCTTTGCATCAGTTTGTGTGGTGGCTTACTTGTCAAGGCTTCTCGCGACAAGTGCCATCATAGCCCTTAGTTTTTGGGTCGTGACACATAAAAACCTCATAGATTTTGAAAGTTATCAAAATTTTTCAAATCTTTTTATACGATACTATCAAATAAACAAAAGTTTATAATAAAAGCATAATGCAGTATCACAAAGCAATTGTAAAAAAAAAAATAATACAATATTTATTGATCAAACTTCAATTGATTAAAAAAGTAATATTGAACATGATTTTTCGAGTATTACTCTTTATTATAATCCCCCGACATAGTACGAACAATCTCATCACATTGAGCTTGCATTTTTTGATCAAATGATCGTGAAGATGAACCAATATTTTCAGTTTTAGTCATTTGTTGGTCAATATCATTATGAAAATTTTAATTATGGAAAATAATTCTTTTATTAGCCATTGGTTTGAATAAAGTAGTAATAAATTTAGTCAAAAATAGTGAATTTAGTGAATAACAGATGATAAAGTAGGATTTAGTTTTAAGTAATAAACAACATTTAGGTTGGTGAGAGTAATAGTTATTTGAGATAAAAATAATTTAAAGAGTACTAATACGAGCAAACTATGATAAATGGTATGTATATACCCTCTGTCATACTTTGGGTATACATATGTCCCTACCGTTAATTAAACGGTACGTATCTTTCTCTCACATTAACGACCGGGGCATATGTGTACCCAAAGTATGATGAAAGGTATATATGTACCATTTATCATAGTTTGGGGATAAATTTGTTTCTTTTCTATTTTGATTTTTTATTTCAAATAATTAACACAAACCCACCACCTGACCCAATAAATCCATC
>NW_025842018.1:0-1157 GCF_002878395.1 Capsicum annuum
AGATGAGTTGCAATTTTGCTTTTTTGGATGCTTGATAATGCCCTGGAAATCACTCTCCTTCTCCTCTTAGCCCTAATCTCTAATGGAGCAGATGGAACTAAAATCCTCTTTGATGGAATGCGACCCCTCTTATATGCCAATTCCTTTATATTAGTTAATGCATTAATAACATTAATCACTACATCATGTTTCGCCCAGCAGTCTTGACATTTGCATGTAGAAATTTGCTGGGAGAGGCAAAATCTGTATAACCAGTATGATCATACTCATAATGGTTTGCTTTAAATACTGTAAGAGGAGCATCATTAACACCAACAGCAGCACCACTACCACCACCAACAGCTCCATCACCACTAAGAGCATTAATAACAACAAGCTCACCCTCTAAAATTAATTTTCTTGTAATGGTTGTTGCTCCAAACAATTCCATTTTTATTTTGTCGATGACCTTAGGATCCGATAAAGTTTGCATAGACCGTAAAGTAAGAAAAATGGCATCTTCAACTCTCGATTGGTCGAAACTAGCGACGGATGCACAATTTAACATAAATCATTACATATATTAGAATGATAATTAGATCATTCAAAAAAATCATTAATTAAAAGAAAAAATTAATTATAATTATACTTACTGCATCCTTCTGGGGGTTGAAGAGATCAAGAAATTTGCATTTTTATCAATTTTGGCCGACAACCATCTCAAGATTCTTGGACAGGAAACTCCTTCCTGGTAGTTCACTTGTTGTCTCAAATAAGGAATGGCTTCAAACGCCCAAGAATATAAAATAATGCCAATAAATCAAAATCATTATTGAGTGAAAAAAAATGAATGATATCATAATAGAAGAAAGAAACATTTACCATGAAAGCCCATGGGAAGCCATATAAGTTGACTGTCTTTGGCGCTAATGGAGTCAACAAATATTTGACAGTCATTTTAAAGCTTTCATACCCCCAAGGATAGCTGTTAAACGCCTCAAGATCCTCGGAGAGCTTTATTAAACTGAGGCTTATGTTGTTGTTAACGTCTCTCGCCAAAGAATATTATGTTCAAACCAAACCAAGCATAATGACTGTTTGTGCTTCTTTGAAAGTTCTTTACCTTTCAACGCTTCTATCAAATTTTTGTTTTTGAAGCTTGGACCAACAATGGACAC
>NW_025842019.1:0-1260 GCF_002878395.1 Capsicum annuum
CTCTTGAGGTTTTTGCCTCTTCTTTCATTTGTTTAGAGGCTCTATTTTTGCCCTTACAACCTAATTTTTCAACGCAGAAGTTTATTATGGAATTTTCTCATCATCGGATTCCTTATCTTTTTCTACTGAGGCATAAAGTGATGTAGCTTTTTACTTGCCCTTCTTAGTAGAAGTTCGAAGAGGTTCCAGTAACTTGAATCCCAGGCCAAAGTTAGGAGTGGCAACATAATGACCTTGCTTTCTTAACTTTATTTGTGCCTCTGTAAGACCATGTATCTTCTCACCAGTTACCTCATCTTTGAGCTCACCTAGTCTTGTCGGCTTGGAAAAATTATATACCGATTTTTCAAGTAGCGTAAAGGCTTTATCACCAAACTGGCCTTTTATTTTATGAGCCAAAGTATTGTTTCCTGGAAGCTCAAGTGTGATAGATGGGACCTGTATAACAGGGACAGTCATAATCTCCTTCAAATCTTAGAATACCTTATGGCTCATCTCTCTCCTTGGAGGGTGGCTTTGTTGAGTACATACTTCCAGAAAGGGTTGTCTCTCCTTTCGATGGTCACGAGGGATGCAGCGAAAAACAAAATGTTCTTCATCCACCTTCGTATGCATATCTCCTTCAGATGATAAAAGTTTAGTGGAAAATTTTCCAATTCTCTCCTTAGGCATCTTGACAGTAGCTCATTGAACCTCAACTTCTTTTGGAACAACATTATTTGGGTTGGATAGTGTTGTTTTCTCCATACCCAATTCACAAAAATCTAAGTAGAATTTTTCATCTGCAAAATACGACTCTGTCTTAGTGAAAGGATTGACATCCGCATTAATTTTGACTACTTCATCATTCTTTACATACTTTATACATTGATGTAAAATAGATGACACCACTCCATTTTCATATATCCAGGGGCTTCTAAGAAGCAAGTTGTATGATGTTTTGGCATCAATAACATGAATTAAAATGTTTGATTTTATGTCGCCAATGGATAATCCTACATGTATCTTTTCCAAGGCTCGTTGTCTTCCTTGATTAAAGCCTTGAATAGTTATGTTGATTTTGGACAATTCATCAATAGAGATTCCAAGCCTTTTGAGCACTATCTTTGGCATGATATTGACTATCGAACCATCATCGATCAATATGCAATTGACATGTTGTTCTCAAATAGCCCCTACCACAAACAAAGGTCTGCTATGTAGTTTAGACCCTAACAATAAATCATCATCCTTGAAGGAAATTACAGCACAACATGATGC
>NW_025842020.1:0-3442 GCF_002878395.1 Capsicum annuum
GATTCAAAAGATGGTAGGATTTCTTGGTAATTCTGAGGTTTTAATTACAGTCTGTTGGTTGAAAATGATAGACAACACCCGCTTTGGTTTGCTTGATAAAGAAATCAAATATAGTGGGAAGTGAATTATCAACAGGGACTTGGAAACACTCAGTTTAATAATCAACGCTGTAACAAGGTTGGTTAACCTGAGGTAAAATCTGGGCATTGAATATAAATTCCCTAAGTCTGAGAGGATTAGGTAATTAAACACTTAAGTAGGTCGAGAGACATTTAAGAATAATATCGATAAAGATAACTTGATGTCCTACCTACCGTGAGAATCTTGAACCACTTTCAGCATCTGTGAAGTACCGAAAGCCCTAGTGAACATAATTTTGGTTTCTCTATAAACTCTTGAGTACAAATACTAATCAAAGTGACTGGTAATTACTTGTTAAATTTAAAACCCCCATCTCCAAAAACATTCAACTATCAGTTTATTAACTCACAAAAGACTTACACTTACACCATATTTCCTATGGGATTCGACCCCAACATAGTTGGGTTTTATATTGACAACGATTTCTTACATTCTCATTAAGAGGTGTAGTTTGAGCGTTATCTAAAATGGCGTCATTGCCGGGGAATACGGTTGTAAACTAAGTTTGTGAGCATAAATTGACTATTTGTTAAGTTTTCTAGTTTTACGTTTGTTTGTTGTTTTTGTTTATTTGAAGGATTTTATAGTGTATGCCAAGCACCAGAAGTTCTAGAGAACTGTTATTACTACCTAATCCGGAACCGCAATGAATAGGAAGAATGGCAGAATAGCAAGAGGCTGACAGACTAGTAGCCTTGGCTAGAGCTCAGGTGAATGTGCAAAATGTTGGGCAATAGGCATGACATCCAAATCCTGAGGACGAAGATTTGGGAGATGAGGATTTGCTGAATCCTGGTAACCCAAGGCGTGCAGAGCAGATAGCTGCACCAATACGGCGTAATGTTAACCGGAATTGCCTGTTCTGAGAAAGACCAAAGTACCATCCAGTCCAGTATGATCCCAATAATGATGATGGCATAGATGGGGAAAGTGCAATGAGTGCAATCATTCCTCCACCATTGTCACCTGGGGATAATTTCAACATTATGAGTACTAGGATCTAACTTCTCAATCTGAAGGGGTTGTTTGGTGGCGTTCCTGGGGATGATCCAAACCTGCATCTGGTGAATTTTGTCACCATCTGCAAATCTTTTAACAACCCAAAAGTGGGCCAAAATGCTATCTGATTGAGATTGTTCCCGTTGTCTCTGTCTGAGGAGGCAACTTTGTGGTTAAATGAGCTAACACCTGATTTTATAACCAACTGGAGGCAGTTGAAATGAGATTTCCTAGAAAGGTTCTTTCCGCCTTCCAGGAAGGTACAGTTGAGGGATGAGATCAGTAACTTTAGGCAACTCCCGACTGAAGCTTGCATGAAACATGGGAAAGATTCAAGAAGAAGCTGACACAGTGTTTCAACCATAACATGACGGATATACATTTGATAGAGACTTTGTACAGGTTTCTTAACTCCATTACGAAGCCAATTATAGATAATGTTGCTGGTGGTTCATTTGTTGATCTAATATTTCCAGAGGCTTCAGAGATGTTGGATAAAATGACCAAATAGATTCGAGCATGGTATACTAGAGACTCTATGGTAGATAGCCCCATTTCGGGTATTACTGTGGAATAACGTAGAAAAGAAGAGGAGCGTCACCAAGACATAGGTCATCTTAAAATGCAAATGGACTTACAGACCAAGCACTTACTATCAGACAAAGTTAAAAAGGTGAAAGCTGTGGGATCTCAGGATAGAAGTGATGCTGATGTAGACAAAGAGGATAACTATGTTAATAATCAAAGGGATTTTTGAGGCAATAGCCAAGCGAATCAAGGTCGGACTTACAATCATAAGCCTGGTTATAAGGATAGGGATCAGGGAAATTGGAGGAATAACAATGACAGGTACGGGCTATATGTTCCTCCTGGAAATCGTGAGGATGCTTCAACAAATTCCAAAAAAATGTCCATGGAGGACATGATGGCTAAGTTGTTAAAGGGAGTGGAGGAAACTAACTCTGGTGTGACCACCATAAAGACCGATCTGACATCCATCAGTCAGTTGGTGCAATCACACTCCACCATAATCAAACAATTAGAGCAGTAGATGAGCCAACTTTCTACAGCATTCAACCAGAGAAAGAGTGGAACGTTACCAAGCGATACGTTCCAGAAAAGATAGAATGATTACTCATGTATGGTGATTACTACTAGGAGTAGTAAGATGTTATCTGGCCCTTCTGTGGGTAAATTTGTAGATAGTAAGGTAGTTGTTGATGCACCAGAAGAAGGTGATCCAGTGGAGTCTGAGAAGCTTGATAATTCTTACAATGTTTCGGAGAAAGGTAAAGGAAAGGGAAAGGAGGTAGTGCTAAAAACTATCCCAAGACCACCACCTCCCTTTCCTCAATGGTTGTAAAAGAAAGGCCGATGATGAAAAATTTAGCAAATTCTTGGCAATGCTCAAGCAATTGATAATAAATATGCCGTTGGTTGAGGCACTAGAGAAAAATCCAGGATATGCGAAGTTCATGAAAGAACTGGTGACCAAGAAATAGAAGTCGGAGGAAAATCTTCTCCATTGTGGTGTTATTTCTATAAGGTCTTTAGTGCAGAAAAAGGCAGATCCGGGAGCATTTACCATCTGTGCACTATTGGTTCCCTAAATTTCACAAAATCACTATGCGATTTGAGAGCTAGTATAAACCTAATGCCACTTGCTGTGTACAAAAAACTAGGTTTGGGGGACCCTACCCCAACAAACATGCATTTAGTGATGGCAGATAGGTCTGTGAAGTGGCCTGTGGGCATATTATATGATATCTTGGTTAAGGTGGCCGATTTTATTCTGCTTACTGATTTTGTAGTCCTGGATTGCGAGGTGGACTTCGAAGTGCCTATCATTCTGGGTAGACCATTCCTTACAACATGGCGAGTGATAGTAGACATGGAGCTAAATGAGCTAAAATTCAGGCTCAATGACAAAGAATCATGCTTCGAGATACACACATCCATGACTCAACAAAAAGATATGGGTGTTTTCCCAATCGTTGACGTATTCTATAATGATAGTAAAGGGGTCCTAACCAGTTGCTTAACGAAGTCTGAGTAGTCAAGATAACCAAGTCGTGCCGCGATATTAAATCAAGCACTATTGGGAGGCAACCCAAAATTTTTATATTCCAGCAAATTATTTATTTTTGTAGTTAGGTTCTAGTTCAAGAAAGGTGGAATCGATATATCTAGCCAAGTGCTCTTGATGACATTTTTGATGGGTTGTCACAATTGTGATAAGCCGTCAGATTTGTCGTTATAAATAGCAACTCTGAGGTAGTTTCTGTTAAGGCTGACGACATTT
>NW_025842021.1:0-1482 GCF_002878395.1 Capsicum annuum
TCCAATGCAAAATGCTTAACTATTGCGCATAATAATATTTGTTGAAGAAGGCATCGTATTCACTCAAGGACGTTACCAAGAATGGTAACAATATTGTACTAAATTTCAAGATGAGGTACCTATAAGCATCTCCGCTATAAAAGGTAATTAAGTTGTCTATAATAATTTAATGTGGGTACATGCAACATTTCCATTATTAGTTTAACTTATGTATATACACTAATAGCGTAAAAAGACCCATACTAATTTGTGGGCTAAATGATCACTAAATGCAAACAGCCCATAACATTTTAATGCGGGTGCATACAACACTTTCGTTATGAGTTTAACTTTTATATATACAGTAATAGCGTAATAGAACAGAACAGAACATGTCAAATTTCTGTACATGATTTGCCATAATGTTCATTTCTTAGGCTTGAGATGTAGACATAATATATAATCTGGGAATGTTTCCTTTACTTTTGGGGTTTGAACCCCAGGTTGATAATATTGATCCACAACTTCACAGTTAAAAGCAAACATGACAAAATTTTCTGAGTAAACTCTCAGATGGAGTGCTCTTCTCAACTCTCATTTGAATTGGAATTTGTATTTATGCAACTTTGTGTTCAATGTATCGAGAGCTTTGTGCATAGAATCAACCATCAGAAAAAGGATTGGGAATTCAAATGCTAATAAACAACTAACAAGTTACCTTCAATGACCAACAATATTAGGAAGCAACCATCATCACCATCCCACATGCCTAAAATCTTATGTTGCTTCCGGGATTTTCTTCTTTATAGATCTGAAACTATTATTGCTTTTGTTGGACCAATGAAATGAAGCTCTCCTTTAATGAGATCTTTCATAAGTGGTGGCTTCACAGAGGCATCCACCTTCGCACCCTAATTGTACACTCCACTCCAAAAGAATTGGATTTTAATAGATGATAATACAAATCATCCATAATAAAAAAAAAGTTAGGAGAGGACTTACTTTTAATATACTGAGTTCATCTTCCATTATGACAAAATCAAAATTAGAAAATTCATGTGAAGGACCTCCATCTAGTAACACCCAAGCATAACCTTCCTATCCAGTGAAATTCGAGAGTTAAAACTGGACTATTGGAATCATAATAGAAAACTTCATGAGAATGAGATTGTGAGATTGTACCTGAGATGCCTTAAAAATACTTTTCACTACAACATCTCTAATGGTGTCATCAATTAGCGTAAAAACATTAATAAGGACCTATAAAACAAAAATATAGTAAATAAAGTAATCCCAGAAAGGTCCAAGTTTTAGACCAGGCATTGAAAGATAATATGCAATCCCTTTATCATTTCCTTCCTATATTTAGGGATAAGAGGAGGAGAAGGGACTAGGGAGTACACTGTGAAGTGAATGTCTTACCCTATCAAACTATGGAAGTATAGTTTCCAGTCATTGCACCTTCAACACCACCGTGATATAAATCTAATATGAATGGTTCAC
>NW_025842022.1:0-1053 GCF_002878395.1 Capsicum annuum
TCGTCATCCCTGCACTCACTTGGTGCTAATTACTACTCCCAATTGAAAGACTCTAAACTAATTCTTACTGAGCTTAGACTGAGCTAATTCTATTAGTGATCATATTTCTTGACTAATCAACTGAGTTAAGCTGAGTCCACTTGGTTCTAAAGACAGATGGAACACTACTGGATCTTATTATCTGACTGAATGATACTAAGTTCTAAATTGATTAGTTGGATGCTACTGAGGTTTGAACTGAACACTTAGATTCTACTACTAATATCTAAGCTGGGTACTGAACTAAAATTGGAATGCTAATGATACTGAGATTACTGAGATTTCTTAAGTTCTATAATCATCTGAGAGTACTGAGTTCTATAACTCACTATGTTCTAAGAATTATAGCGTAACTAAGGTTACCATGAAAACTGATACTAGCTCTAGACAGTAGCTAATTTGTCGTGTATAAATACCCCTAGAACTTAATAACATCAATGTAAAAGATAACCATTCTTGAATAATCATGACCATGGACATTCATGCACCATCACAATCATTGAAGCATCTTTTGAAGCACTTAGAAATCATAAACATGTGATAGTATAGGGAGACATGCTATTGGATCATACTCCATTCAACAAGGTCTTGCGACAAACATTTAACATGCATTGATGAGCATATAATTGGTAGATTTCATGCTAACATGTCACAATTCATTCATTAAGGCTTTTCAACAAACACTTGGCATGCATGAGCTTGCACACAATTGGGGATTTCTAGTCAACATGATATAAGACTCTAATTCCTTCACATAAGAATTTTATCAAACATATGGGGAGCATGTTTTGGTTATTCAACAATTTCTACACTCAATTGACATAAACACATCACTTATCATACAACTTGAAGAGGGTTTATCATGAACATCATACAGTTCATCACATACTAGAATCAACTCTTGAGATTTTATAAACAAAACATGAATTTAACTCAATAATAACATAAACTTCAATTTCAATTCACATGAATCATGAAAACTCATAAATATAAGATCTTTGAATTTAGAAAAAG
>NW_025842023.1:0-4261 GCF_002878395.1 Capsicum annuum
CACAACTAAATCAAAGGATGGAAAATTGAATTCTAAGTTAAGAGAGTAAAAAATAAGTGAACTCCCCTTTACTAAGTTACAAGATGTCAAAAGCTGCTTCCGAAGTTGTGAATGAAAACCTAAAAGATGCTATTTATACTAAAGCCTAATTAGGGTAATAAAATAACAAAATCACAGATGGGCTCGGATTTAGGTGACGAGATATTGGTGTTGATCGTCAGGTTTCTGACGGCGTCTCAGATATGTTGTCAGAATTCGTGCCTTCTTAACCTGTTTTGCCTCACTTTGATGATGTCCTCCGATGGCTTACCAGAGGAGTGACGGTGTGTAGCAAATGTCATCAGACCTTCATCTTATTTCACCATGTTCTGTCCCACTTGACAGCATCTTCTGACGGCTTACCACACTTGTGATGACATATTGAGAATGTCGTCACCTTCATCCAGTAACTCTTCTCAACTATTCTTCCTGACGCCTTTTTATGGTAACTTATCACATCTCTGACGGCTTGCAAGAAATGCCGTCAAACTCATATCAGCTCACTTGTACCAGATTTTACTTATTTTGTTCATCTTTCCTATGCAACTACAATATCACAAGAAAATGATCAAAAACAACCAAAAGTTGCTTAAGACTTCACAATTATTTAGAGTTAAAAGCCTCGAATGTGTTAGCATCTACTAACACATCAACACCCTCAACTTAAAACAATTGGTTGACCTCAAGCAACTACATAACATCATACTACGATGCTTATCCAAGAGACACATAAGATACCTATCACAGTTGATTATCAAGTTTAGCTCAAAACTTATGCCACTCTCCACATTCAATCCAATTGTGCATATCCATAAAGATTAACAATATGACCCAAAGGAAACAAAATATGGCATCAATTCAGCAACAACAACCATGTATGTACCAATATTACACTATCCAAATAAGTTAATAGCTAGAAATGCAACCGATGTGCCTTTACAACAAAGAAGTCCCTCCTCTCTCATATATGAACTCAAGCATGTCAATGTGGGGACGGTCAAGAGACACTCACTCTCAGAAAGAAATTTCAATCAATGCATGTCAAATACCATATGCTTGCCCTTATTTTCATTACCAAGGTGTCCAGACAGGTAAGTTAGGATCACTATAGGTCTTTTCTTTGGCTTGTAATGTAGGCTAAGGGCTGGTATAATATTCAATGGTATTTAGAGTGACTAAGCCTCCTTGGCACTACCTTAGCTTTTGGGGTTCACTTATTAACCTTTTTCTTCTTTTTCTCCTATTCTTGATCACACATTATTCAGGATGGATGTGGCTTTTCTTTTTCATTCTTTTTCTTTTCTTATTCTTATTCCACACCACCTAACTTTTTATTCTTTTTCACTTTTTCTTTTTCTTTTATTCTACCTTTCTTCATACTCAGTTTACATCACCCACCCCTATGATAACCACCCTTAACTTAGGTTGATTACCTAAGTCTAGGTGCACAGTGTCCAAGGAGGACCAGGGCCAAAACAGGTTCATTATGATCTAAACGGGAAGGTGATAGGTGTCATAGAAAGAAATGGTCAATTCAGGCTCAAAATAGGGATCAAGAGATATCATGCATACAGGGAAGGTCATTTAGGCAAAAAAATGTGACTTAAAAATCAAAACGGCCTATGATCCTTTCCTAACCCTTATCTTTCAACCAATGTAAGACTAACCGGGCAAGTTCTAGATTCAACACATATAGGGAATTGCGTAAGACCTCACACACACATGGCATAATGGTACATCACCAGCTATTACCCATTCGGTTCATGCAATTGTTAGCAGTGATTATCATGTCCCTAGTACTAATGCCATAAAAAGATTCACCATAGCCACATATAAATGCATATCACATAGTTATAAAATAGACCAACAGAGAGGTGTTTATCAGTCTTAAAAGTCAACAAAAATATTTCAATTGCTCTAGATACTTATTTTTTTCCAGTTAACCATAAAACATCAAAAAACAAATACAATACGCCTAAACATGCCGACTCTACTAGGAACAAGGCTCCGGGGAAAAGAGGCACGACGACAATAACCCCAGGAGGACATCAACACCCACAAGTAGCCCCACCCTCAACTTAATATCATGCATTGTTCCCAACACATCAAATCAAAACAAGAGAGTTAGAAATATACCTGTGGCACCATGGGTGTGAAGATCTGATGTCAAACACATAATATGAATACAAACAACAAATTACCTTGGGTTGCCTCCCAAGAAGCGCCTAGTTTAACATCGCGGCACAACCCAACTCAGCTTTTTCCTCCACCTTGAGGATATGAATTTTACCCCTAACTTAGAGTGCTTCTTCTTGCCTCGCTCATAGGAAGGTGGTACAAAGATTAAGAAGCTGAGTAATGAATGATGCATGGTAAACAACTCGACCTAAAAGTGAGGTGTGTTTTTATGTTTTTTATCAAGTGTAAAATAAAGAATATAGGATTCTTGTTCCTCATCTTCACAGTCTTCCACTAGTTTAGTTGATTCCATAGACAAGATATCATCTAAACATAATATGGAAAAATGCTTCGAATGTGGCCCAACAAATCCTACTTCAAAATTTACACTATCCTCTACACATTCACTTTTATTCATCTCCTCAACATTTTTACTTTGAATTGGCCTAGAGTCTTCATAAGAGATTGACGTGGCTTCTTTTTTTTTCCTCTAGCACCATTCCCTCAATCTTGGCATCATCCCTCATGGTTGGCTCGGTTGGTTGGGAAATCTCCAAGGGTCGATCAACATCAAGCTCATCATCAGTATAGAAATCTTGCTCTTCATCATCACACTCTTCCATTATTTTAAATGATTCCACAGACAAGATATCATCTAAACATAATGTAGAAAAGTGTTTTGGATGATTGAACTCGATATCCATCTCTTCTATCCTTTCTCTTCCCTCATTAAATGCCCTAATATCTTGACGTATGTCACATATGGTATCATTCATTGTGTTTATACGATCCAACATTAGTTGAAGCATAGCTTCAATGTCACTCTTTCCAGTGATTCGTTCTTCCTTTTCTTGACCATAAGACCTGTCATACTCATAAGAAGAACTAGAACTTGGGTTAGCGCAATAGGGGGAAGGGGCATTTGGGTAATCACTCCAATGTCCATCTTGACCACCATATAAAGAACAATTATACTCCCGGTAGGATAGAGATGATGTACATATCTCTCTTCGGGGAGCATATCTACAATCTTGCCAAAAGTGGGGTCCATCACAATATGGACATGGATCATCTAGATAAGATTTCTAACCATCAAACTTACATTCATTCCATGACACAATAGTAAGAAATAAACAAAAATAAAGAAAATCTACCTAACACAAGAACAAAGGAAATCACAACAAATATTTACAAGTTTGAATTCAAGCAAGTAAGCTAAAATTCCAAATTAACTCAATACGCCAAATTGTTCCCCGACAACGGCGCCATTTTTGATAACGCTCAACTTATACCTCAAATAAGTGCAAGGTGGTCATCGTCAATATATTTACCCAACTTCGGTGTCGGGGACGGATCCATAGGGAACAATGTGACTGGAGATTAAACTAGTTCGAAACTATAGCTACAAGTTAAGTTCAAATAAATAATAAGAAAAGACAAAATAGAGGTTTTTTATCAATCAAACAAATTTTAACGTTTCAACTTATTTTAGAACTCAAAACTTAGATTTCAATACTTCGAATCAATGATATAGAGAAACTAGGGTTGTGATCACTATGACTATTAATCTCTATTGAATAATAACTATTCATGATTCTCGTGATAGGTGGGAATAGCAGAATATCCCTGCCGATGATACTATCTAACTTATCTCTCGACCTTACCAGACAATTTATTATCTAATTCTCTCGAACTTAGATAACATATCTATTTCCAACCGGATGTTATTTCACATAGATTGATCCAGTTACGGCATCAATCATTAAACAAAAGGTTGGTAGCTTCCGAGTCCCTGTTGATAATTCACGGCCTCTAGTCTATTTCTCCGTTAGAAGCAAATAAAACCTAAGGCATAACCTAATGTTTGCAACCAATAGATTCAAGTTAAAACAACAGAATTTCAAGACGTTCCCATAACCACTCAAACCCTAATCCAACTATTAAATCAATGAAATAATAATCATAGATCCCACAACCCCAGTTGTGGGTTTTAGTTGCTCATAAGATAGAAAGAGATAAAAAATATTAAATTCATAACTTAAAG
>NW_025842024.1:0-27364 GCF_002878395.1 Capsicum annuum
TTACTTTCCAGTAAAAATTAAAGTTAATTGTAACTTGTAAAGTAATATTTGACTCGTCAAGACAATCTACCAATTGGTTAGGCGTGCACATTAATTCCAACATTGATAGTTTACATCATTCCCCTTTATTTAAACCGTGTGACCACATAGGAATCATCTAATTAACCATATAAGTTCAAAGAAGAAATTTATTGTAGTTGCAGTTGTTGAAGATATAAAGGTATGAGTTGAAACTACCATCCATTGTTGTAGTCCTACCATTTTTTGCATGTATGTTTAAGCCTACCAATTATTTATGTAGTTACGTCCAGCCTACTGAAGAAAGTTTTGATGGCGTTCAACGTGATACTGAACAACTATTCAAAGAAATGGTTGAGCTAGATGAACAAATTAGAAGCTCACAGGACCGTCTAGAGTTCACGATGATTCGGGTAAATGCTATGGAAGAGAGGATTAAGGTGATACGAAAGGAAACGTTTGATCGATATCACAAGGATCAAGATAACTTTCTTCGTCCTTCAACTTAAGCAGCACCGATATATTCTGTGTAGTTGAAACCTCCTCTTTGCATGCTAATCGTTACTTTTATAAAAATTAGTGTTGAAGCATGTTCTTTTCTTTTTTGGTGTTACTATTTTGTTTTGGATGTTGATTGAATGTCGTTACGCAGTATTTGGTTTTAATTATAAATTTTTCTTAATTTGAAATAGTAAACGTTGAAACTGAAAAAATTGTTGGGGGAATAGGTGTAATAGTAGCAACTAATTAGGAAGGTAACCTAACATTGTTTTAGTATGTTTGTCTTATTTTATTTTCATGTATTGTAATTACCAAACCCTAAGCATTTGGATGATGTATTTTGTAATCTTTTGCGGGCATTAGTAATTAAAAATCATTTGTTTTCGCAATATTAGCATCAGTAAGGAGATTGCACATTGCATTAACATTTTAATTAAAAAAAGCTTAGATTCGCTATACTTCAAAAAATACAAAATGATGCGGCTAAACTACCTACAGAAGTAGAACCCTAGAACACTACCTCTTTGTTGGTCTAGTTCGTGAAGCTGCATCACTTTTCTCGCCTTGGTTGGCCCCCCCTAAATGTTGTGGTTCAGCAGCATCGGTGTCTCTTCTAAGAGAGCGAGTAAGGTGGTATTCATGCACTATCTTCTGATAGATGTTAAAAGATTTAGTCAAGGGGTTTTGTTCGTTAAGCAAGAGCTTTTCAACATACGGGCCTCCTTTCCATGTGAACAAATGCTTCTCTTTGCGTTCTTCATGAAGTTTTTCTAGAACACTAAGGGAGTCATAACCGCCTAGGAAAGTCGATCCTCTAATGAGTGTTCTGTCCATGTGCGTAATAATTTAACTTTGTTATTATTTGAGGATTACAAACGAATGCTTTGGTAAGTGATGTTGAACACATATATATGGATGGCTTGGCATGCTTTAACAACCATTTATACGAGTGTACATTTATTATAGTCAGTGAATGTACTTTATTCACGTGGTTTGTTCATATGTTTGCAAGTAAATATATAAATCACACAGTATAATTGAGATCTATGGTTGATAATGTGGTGCATATGTAGTTGTTGAACTTAATAAATTATGTATGGGATGTTATATAAAAACACGGGTCACATCGTCACGTATTTTCTATTGGAATGGAACGATATCAGCACAATGAAGATTAACCTTTAATAATATGGTGACCTGAAATCGCAAATCGTTGAGTAAGTAGTTAGAAGGATTGACGAGCCTATTTCATGATGCCTACCCTATAAATGAGAATGACTTGTCATAATTTTAACTATGCAAATGACATTGCATTAATGTTGAAGTTACCGAAAACAACTCAATCTTCCAACCATCTCTTCTTAGTCAGGTGCGGACCTACGTCCAATTTGTGTGGTACTCACTTCTCCAGCACCCAGTAAAGTCGATGCAAAATAGGTAAAATTAGGTATACAAAAGTATGTATATAATATACGGATAATGCACCCACTATTACAAACAAAATCTTATTGGAATCGAACGATATCGGCACAATAAAAATTAAGGAAACCTTATATATCTTGAATTGAAATCGCGAATCATTGAGTGAGTGGTTTGTCATAATTTTAACTATGCAAATGACATTGCATTAATGTTAAAGTGACCCAAAACAACTCAATCTTCCAACCATCTCTTCTTAGTCAGGTGCGGACCTACGTCTAATTTGTGTGGTGCTCACTACTATGGCACCCAGTAAAGTTGACGCGAAATAGGTAAAATAACATACAAAATATACCTATATAATAAATAAAAACAACCAGTATAATAAAAACCAGTTGGTTGCATTGGCATTTAGGTTGACTCTAGGTTATTCCACTTGTAGGAATACCCATGGTTCGAACCTCATTGAGGTTAATTTTTTAATCTTTCGTCAGTTTAAAAGATTTGTAAGCACCCGCTATCCTTAAATCTTGTATCCGCCATTGGAATCTTAATCTTAAGCTTCCTTTTGTGAAACTCACCGTTGCATGAATGACACAAAATACATCTTATGACCTTGGAAAATTTTAAAACAGAAACCCGTCTGCTAAATTATTACATAGTAAAGATGATACAAAATACGGGTCACATTGTCACGTATTTTCTATTGGAATGGAATGATATTGGCACAATGAAAATTAACCTTATGGTGACCTAAAATTGCAAATCGTTGAGTGAGTAGTTGGAAGGATTGACGAGCCTAATTCATTATGTCTACCCTATAAAATGAGAATGACTTGTTGTCATAATTTTAACTATGCAAATGAAATTGCATTAATGCTAAAGTGATCCAAAACAACTCAATCTTCCAACTATCTCTTCTTAGTCAGGTGCGGATCTACGTCCAATTTGTGTGGTGCTCACTGCACCGGCACCCAGTAAAGTTGACACAGAATAGGTAAAATTAGGTATACGAAAGTATGTATATAATATACGGATAATGCACCCACTATAACAAACAAAATCTAATTGGAATCGAACGATATCAACACAATAAAAATTACAAAAACCTTATATATCCTGAATTGAAATCGCAAATTGTTGAGTGAGTAGTTGGAAGTATTGACGAACCTATATCATGATGCCTACCCTAGAAATGAGAATGACTTGTTTTCATAATTTTAAATATGCAAATGGCATTGCATTAATGTTGAAGTGACCCAAAACAACTCAATCTTCCAACTATCTCTTTTTAGTTCAGCCGGAATAGTTTTCTCGGGAACGAGGGAGGTTGTGGGTGCTCACTTACTTTAGGAAAAAAGTTTGTTACAAGTGAGAATCTAACCCACATCCCTCAAGGGATCATGAAGGTTCTTAGATTTCACACTAAAGCCAAAGCACTGAACAACTATTTTATTTTTGTGGTGCTTAACAATACATTAATAACAAATATTACTATATTTTTCATATAAACAATGACGTGATGAGTTGATGTCATAATCTTTCATTATGCAACTAATTAAAATGATCATATAAATATAGTACATCATTTCGTATATTCTATTGGACCTGAATTAAAATGCATAAGAAAAAGTAACTCAAAAGTATTAAAGAGGTAGTAGTTGAAAGAGTAGTTGGATACAATTAACTTGGTAGGTCATAATGATAACCTATATGTTGATTGTCAAAAGCCATCGCTTTGTAAGGCCATCACGATGGATGTGACAAATAAACCCGTCCAAGTTGCTCTTCTCAAGTTTGAGCAAGGAGCTTGCATAATCTCAATTTTGGTCGAATAGCTCAAAAATCAACATGGTAAATGACTGCGTAGAAAAAATGGTCATATAATACACCACACCATTACGCATTTTCCAATTGAACCGAATGAAATCGGTATTAAAGAAAACTAATAGTACGCATCTTTTTTTAAAAAAAACTAGAAATCGTAAGTTGTTGTTTGAGTAGTGGGAAGCATTGAGGACCCTATGTCATGATGCCTACCCTATGTCATAGCACATTTAATGAAGTAAAACAGATGTTAATTGTTCACCCACTAGGAAGAAAAGTAACAAGTAATAACCCCAAACACAAGCCTAACTACCCCAACCCCCAGCCACCCCACCTTACCCCCCACACACTATAAGAGGTCTTCCTTTAGGACCTTATGGTAGATGTCAAATGCCTTTGTTAGGGGCCTCGGTTCATAAAGCAGGAAAAACTTGATCCATTTATCTTTCTCCTTGTCCACGAGGAGTTTGAAGATATTGGTCATCTCATCTTCCAAGATATTGCATTGATCTTTTTATTTTGAGTATAGCTTTTCCAAGACTTTAGGAGACATGGTAAGCTATAGAGTTTTTCTCGTGAAACTTGAGGGGGTTCTATCCATTGTAGTTGCGTATGTAGATAGAAGTGTGAGAAATGGCCAAAAATTTTTAGAGAAACTCAGAAATGCAGTATCACAAACGGCTTAGGTAAGATAAGGAGAAATAGATGTTGTAGGCAACCTTTATATAGGGCCTAATATAAGGTGGGGATCTCAATGTACATGTTATTTTATCGTCACTATCATATTACACACATTTGTACAGTTATGTAAAGTCTTTGCATGAAACGATTTTGCTTTTAAAGTTAGATTTGAAACCTAGGTGCTTTATTTTGTTAAGGAATACGTCCAACAATTGCGTAGAAAAGAACATTATGTATAGTGTGCCTATCAAATTGCCAAGGCCTTCCCAACAATATGTGACATGCTTGCATAGGGATTACATCATATAAAACTTCATCATAATAATTCCCTATCTTGAATCTAATCACATATTGTCGTTTGACCTTTAATTCACCACACTTGTTTAACCATTGAAGCTTGTATGGATTTGGGTGAGGGATAATGGATAGTTTTAAGTGGTCAACCAAGGTGACACTAGCAATATTCACACAACCCCCACTATCTATGATCACTAAACTCACACTTCCTTTAATAAGGCACTTGGTAATAAAGAGGTTCTCTCTTTTATCATCCAAGACCTTTCTAAACAAAGTTCTCCTAACCACATAACTAGGCACATCACAGTCTTATTCACAAGGCAACACATCTTCCTCACTTTCTTCTTCTTGACTTTTGGGTTTTATGCACTCTCTATCTTGAGAGTTGTCATCATTCCCCTCGGTTTCTAACTCCACTTCTTCACCAAGATAATATAATTTCCCCTCTTTTAGGATCACATTACATTGGATAGGACACTCACTTGCCTTATGACCCCATATTTGACACTTGAAACATTATAGACTCTTAGAATGAGAAATGGAAGTTGGTTTACCTTCAAGCTTTGGAGAATGGTGTTGGGCAGCCTTGGTCATGACTTGAAGAGGAACCATGGATACTAAGACCATGCCCTTTTCTTTGGACCAATCCAAGGAGGTGTAGGGAGCCTTTAGCTTGTATCTTTCCTTGTTCTCTTTCTCAATTTCCATAGCCGCTTAAAAGACTTCAACCACCGTTTCAAACTTATGAAGAGTCATACAAAAAGAGATGTCTTTGTTCAATCCTACCTTGAAATGGATATGTCATGATGAACTTTTTCCCCTCTATGATCAAGTTTCAAGATAAGTTGTTGGAATTCATCGTAGTAGGCCATGACACTCTTGCTTCCTTTCCTTATATTGTAAAACTTGGAAAGGAGCTCATTTCTATAATTCTATGATACATATTTTTCTCTCATAAGCCTCTTCAACATCTCCCAAGGAAGTGGTTGGCCACCAATTATCACATCACCAAATATTTTGGTATAATCCCACCAAGTGTTTGCATATCCTTTAAAGTGAGCAATAGCATAACAACTTTTTTTTCTTCAAAAAGGTCATTCACTTGAAAAATCTTTTCATAAGAGGATTCCCAAGCTAAGTACACTTTCGAATCACTTTCACCTTTGAAAATTGGAATGCCAACCTTGATTGAATTAATGCCCACCTCTCGGTTTCCTTATCTTCCTTCTTACCCTCGGTTTCTCCCATAATGCCCTCTGTAATCATGTCTTGCCCTTATTTCTTCTTTATAACAATAGTTATCATTAGGAACATCATAACTTTCTTGCTCCCCTCTACCATAGTCATCAATTTGGATGGGTGCATTTTGAATTTGGGTTCTTTGGGGAGGTGGGTATGGTCTTTGATTATTTGGTACTTGAACTTGTAGCATTGGAGATGGTGGATGGTAAGGTATTTGGTCCATGGGATATGGAATTTGGTAAGTAGTATTTTGTGGAGGTATTTGGTTATGTAGAGGATTTGGTCTTTGGTCAAATGGATTTGGCACTTGTAGGTTCGTATTTGGTGGTGGAGTTTAAGTTCTAAGTCCTTCTTGTTGGACTTGGTCCATTTGGGGATGTAGTGGTCTTTGTAGGGTTCGGTTAGGAGAGATTTGGACTTGGTTTAGTGGCTGTTTTTGTGGATCTCTCGGAGGGTAAAGCATTTGGTGGAGGTTCTCGGGGGTAATAGTCATGGATGAGTTGTTAGCTTGAACACTAGAAGACGCATGGTAGGGATTAGGAGTAAAAGGTCGTGAGTTCCTTCTACTCTCAACACAAGCCTCCCACTAATGGTGGTCACCTCACCCTTCAAAGATTCCATATCTCTTCGTACCATCTTGATCTCATTTCTCAAGTCAAGGTTAAGAGCCTCAAGTCGAGCCAAGATGGCCCCTCCAATGTCATTTCCCAAAGGTTGGGATGAAGAACCCTCGGGCTCCATAGTCAAATGTACCTAAGAAAAGAAAAAAACAGCAAGATAACACCTATAAAACAAACAAATAAATTAGTTCAAAAGCCTCACCACGCTCTCACTCAACCTCACCTCACACTTGGCTTTACAAGTGTTGGATAATTAGCAATACTTGGCAAGTTACTTGAGTAGTAAGGAGCTTTGGTCTGGAATCGATCTTTGTTTGAAATGACTCAAATAAAGTGATGTACGAACTTGAACCAATAAAACACTATTACTTTAAAAATGAGAAAAGCACACAAAAAATTGAAGACACAAATTAAAAAAAACCCTAGACTAATTACCAATCTAGTAGGAACTTACTAACTTGCTAACTAGTGTTTGGATTAGCTTAAAAAGAAACCAGAATAAAAAAAAGGTGAAACTAAGAAATCTAATTTTAGAGAGGAATTTGGTTGATCACAAGTGATGACGTGGCACTACGTGGTTGGTTGTCACTTTTCAAATTTTCATTTTCCCCAAATCTTTTTTTCGGCCAAGCACTCCTTTAGGGATGAAAGGATTTCAGGTTTAGAGGGAAAAATAAAGGTTTTGAAGCCTTTTTGGAGCTTCAAATGAATTCAAAATGAGTTGGTCCCCCCTTGCACTTTCAAGTGTACTTGCTTGTCCCCTTGTCCCATCTTTCTTTTTGGAAAACTTAGAATATGATAGGAAATATTCTTGTACAAACAACAAGCACGCTCTTTTTCCTCCCTCATTTTGGATCAAACACTTTGAATATTCTTCTTCACTAAGATATGAAGTTCATGGATGAACAAACTGAATATTCAAGTGTTAACCAACAAGCAAATGAACCCTAAATCTGGATTTTTTTTGTAGATCTAGGTTCCTTAGGCAAAAACAAACTCAACCAACTAAAAATAAGCCACAAAACTCGTCTAAATCACCAAGTCAATTTTGGATCTAGCTCAAAAAGCTTCAAAACTCCATAGCCATGGTGGATCTTAGCTCAAACTCAACCAAACTCCACTCTAAAAGTAGATCTAGATTCCCTAGGTACTAGAGAGAAAGGATCTAGTACAAGAAACTTCAAAGACAAAGTAAAATCGTGTATCTCGAAGGTTCTAAATCTGGATCTAACACAAGAAAACAATAGACACCAATTTTTTGTATTTTTCTTTCAGATTTGACTTTTTTTTGTTGAAATTTTCTTAATAAGAATACTAAAACCAAGATTTAGGGATGTAGGAACAACCCTAACCTAGGCTTTGATACCAAATGATAGCCTAAAGGACTATCAACACACAAAATTAACACTAGAGGCAAAAATCAGCAACCACACAAAGGGAAAACAACACACATAGAACAAGAAGACTTCATAAAATGTAAAGATAGTAGAAAGACCCTTGCTCCTACCAAGTGAATAGCATAAGAAGGTGTTTCAAACCTTCATACACATCTCACCAATAGAAGCTTAAACCTTTATCTTAGGTGGACCAATGGACTCACACTTCCTCAAGTTCACCTTTCTTGCCAAATTTCCCAATACAAGTGAAAACCAATTTGAAATGCACTCCAAGAGCTAATTTTGGATTCTACACTAAAACTAGAAGACTAAAACTACAATCTAGGAGTAATATTCAATGTCATTCAAAATATCATGAGAAAGAGGCTAAAATAACTATTTATATTATTACATAACAAAATACTAGAATGCCCTTAATGAGAGCTTAAAGAAGGCGCCTCTTGGGCATTAAATTAGAGTGTGCAAAGTCCATTTTGCCCTTCAATTGAGGTGCCTCTTGAGTGCATAAGTTCTCCTTCTTTTCTTCTCTTGAACAACGCTTCAAAATGCTCCAACCACTAGCCAATTCTGAAACTTGGTCCTTTGAGAAGTCCTTGCAATCCATAAACACTTTAGGCTTGTATCATAGAATAAGGAACAAGAATTTCCATTGGTCAAAGTTCTTTGGTGAAATCAGTCTGTTGAGGGTGCCACTTGGGAAGCAGAAGCAGATATGCAAGCCAAGTACCCTCACCTTTTCTCCGCAAACTTATATTTAGTCGAAGGTAATAGTCTTCATTGATACAGTTCTTTTCTATGCATTACATTTATCTATATAGTTGTCCTCATGTAAGTTCATGCACTCACAGAATAACTCAGAAGCTCAGAATGATTTAGATTCAAACTCGCAGTTTATTTTAGTTGTGCATGTTACCTTATATTCTTAGATTCCTCAAAAATTTCAGGTTAACTAGACATATTCAAGGATGAATGTTCCCAGGGGAGAGATATTGTAATACCTCACACTTTTTCTAGCTTAAATTCATCTCTAGAATGTTAAAGGACAGCTTCCAAAATGAATACTATTTATTTCACATGGAATTCCTTATATTTAGAATTTCTATTGTGTAGAAAATTGAATTAGCTTTCCAACGAGATAAGATTCGCCTAAATTCGAAAACCGAGTAAGAAGTTATGGCTATTTTAAGTTTCAGTCATAACACACCGTCACTTGGACCCATAGCGCATCACGGATTGGTGTAAATTTCCAATTTTCCCATTCCAGTGGCCCTTCGTAATATTAGTGTGTTGCGGAGAGGGTCAATTTCCTATTTGTTAATTTCCATATGTCCAGCGCAATAATGGGGCATCGTACCATGTGCCAAAATGGCATTCCAAAGGGGCACCGCGATGTCTCCATGTCGCGGAGTCTGTCCAGTTTCCATTCATCGATTTCTAGTGAGCCACCAAGATAGTGGTGCGTCATGGTGGCCACCCAGATTGGAAAATGTACATTTTCCAGTTCTGTTACAAAGTTTAAAGGGGGTGTTTTGGTAAATCTCCAACCCCCAATCCGTACAAAAATAAAAGATTAATCATATTTGAAAGCAGCTTATGCTTTATTCATCATTCTCTCAAACAAAATCCTAAGGCTCATACTTCCTCTCCAAGAAACCCAAAATTTCCTCCATTAATTCTCCAAGATAATATAAGATTGAGAATCCCCAATTCATGAACTCCAAGACGTCATCTTCAAAACATCAATAGGGATCCAAGATTCAAGTTTTCCATCAAAGATCACAAATTAAGGTATGTGGGATTTGAACAAGGATAATTCTTTCATCCTTGTGCCCAAAACTTTATTTTATTTACAAATTTATTGCAATTTATGAGATTTCCTATGAAATTAAAGTTAGGGTTTATGCCCATTATCATTATTTACAAGATTATGAGATTTCCCATGATTTAGAAGTTGAATTACATGACTTTATTCATATTTCTATGCATTGTGCAGTAATTTCCACATTTTATGATGAATTATAGGTGTTTACATTATCAAGCATGAATTTTTAGATGTTTTAACATGAGATTGGTGCATGGGTCATTATCCCCTAATTAAGATTTCTATTTCAAGATTATTTGTGCCATTAGCACCCTCAGATAAGATTATTCATAGATTTTGATAAAGATTTGACCTTTTGGTCCTAAGCTAAGATAAAAATCCACTTTGTTCAGATAACTTGAGATTTAAACAAAGAAAGAAAGAGCATAATTGGTTTTATTGTAAACCCTTGTGCTATATTTTTTAAGTAGATTTCTGAAGATTTTGAGCATAAGCATGGAGTAGTATTTATCACCGAGATGGGTAAGTTACTATGGTTTCATACCCTAGAACTACGTGCCAACGTAGGATTCAGATTTATTCCCACTTCTATGTGAATGACTTGGATTGTGACCACTTAAGATAGAAGTTCTATTCCGATGGAAAGGTTAGAACATCCCTACCTAACGGGGGCCATAAGTGGGACTTCATGGATGCTCACATGGTGTATATCGGTTAGAAGAACCTACCAAAAGATGTCCCCCACTCTTCGACAGTCTATTGATTTAAAGATTTAAGATAAAAGCATATGTTATTTAAGTTATGGTGTTAACATTTTAAGCCCTAAGATAAGCTATTTTACAGACTTCAGATCTAAGTGTAATGGCTCAAATGATTTACGTTATATGTTTTATCAATTATGATTATGATTTTCAGAATACTCAAGCATGTGTGAGTCATTTATATTTAGCATGCATGATTTTATAAACTATGATTATATTGTTTACTTAATGCATACACCCCCATATACTCAGTACATCCTCAAAGTACTGATCCACATATATGTCTATGTGCTACATTGTCTCATAATATAGGTTCAGGTGCTCAATCTCAGCAGCGTGAGTGATCTTCGAGCATATCTTCTACATTCCTGCAGTTAGTGAGTTCCCATAGTTCGGGGACTTAGTTGTTCACACTTTCGGTTTATTAGCAGATGTTTCTCATTTTATTTCAGACAGTTTGAGTTAACTAGGGCCTGTCCCAGTGACTCTCTAGATTCAGATAGTAGAGGCTTGTCGGACTACCAGATTTAGTATTCAGATTTTTATTTTAGCACTCATATTTCCAGTATTTGCTTTATCAGACTTTTGAGATTAGTATGATTCAGATATACCCAGATGATTCAGACATTTTTCTGCATATATTATGATTTTTCATTTATATTTTCCCCTATTTTGAGGTTCAGATTTAGAAAAGGCAGCCAAGGTTAGCTCAGGACTACTTGTAGTTCGGAGCACCGTGTGGCATCCCGGGGATTAGATTTTGGAGTGTTACAACTTATCTCCATAATACACCATGGAATCTCAACCAAAACCTTATTCAGCTCCCCCCACCAGCAAAGAAAATGACAAGATTCAGACTACTATGTCTCAATCCTAATGAACGCGGGCCAGAATTCATTATTAGGTTGGACGTAAATGAATGGCATATGACGAAGTGGTAATTTCTAATTTTTTATTCATTAAGGATTCTATGTTTCTTTATTTATTTCATTTAACTTTTGTTCTCTTTCAAATTTAAGTAAGTCGCCCGTCTTTTTCTCCCTATTTAGTCGATACCAGAAGATGTATGTATACATTTTCCCGTCGGTCCTGCGAGGGTAACCATTCGTCATTGTGGTAATAGAAAGACGTATACGGCTAAAGTATTCCGCAACCATCGGAACGGTCCAAGGATATATGATGGCTTGAACTTTTTCATCCGTGCTGCGGGTATCAACGTAGACGACATTTTGGTCATCAAGATCGCCAATAATACCGACCGATCTGTCTTATTAAATATTAAGCATGCAATCCCTGTGTGAATAAGTTTTTCAGGTTAGGTATTGGTTTGAATGTCTTTAATTATTATTATTATTATTATTATTATTATTATTATTATTATTATTATTATTATTAAACTCATAACTTTACTCTTTGGTTACTATTTTCAATTTTCAATTCCCATTACTAAGTTTTAATTTTCCTTTACTATTACTTTACTATTACTGCATTAACAAATATCATAACTACTTCACTCCTTCTTTGGGTTTCGTATTTCTTTCTTTCTCATTCTATGTGTTTTTTTGCCAATTGAATGTCCGAAAGCTGGAAAAGAAGTCATCTAGATTTACCAACCAAATCTTTCTGCTACATTTTTTACGAGGAAGGTAAGAAAAATCCTGCAGGCAGACTTGGTTGATTTTGGATGGGACTTGACAAAGGCAAACAGTAAAGAAAATCCTTGTCAATGACAACATGCATGTAGACCACTATGACTGACTTTAACACTGTTCAAGGATTTTGGTAGAACCTAGGTGACGACCTAGTATGGATCGGCTTGTAGGTTGCTGAAAGGGCGAAACAAACAATTTATTTCTTCTCATTTAGTTCTCCAACAAAGATCTTTGCCTATTTATATACATGTGTATTCTCTTTTCTTTGTGATTTTATTCATCTTTTATCTTATTAGAATTTCCTCAATAACTTTTCAAACGCCTCTTTTACACCAAAAAAAATATGTCTTCCTCAAACAATGAAAATAGTCGTGTGGTCCGACAAAGAAGACGCTATCACACTGTTTGGGAGATTGAGCTGCTGAAAGATGAGGTAAGGGACCTTAATCAATGTATGGAACAGCTTAAGCGAGATCTGTGGGAGTTGATGCATCGTTTCCACACCTATATACGAGAGGTTAACAATGAGAAGATTGAAGAAGGTGGTGAGACTGTTGAGAGTGTTGATCCAACTGCTTAGGTTGTTGTTTATTTATTTTCTTTTTCGGTATTTTTAAATTGTTATTTCTTCTTTTCCATTGTTTGTTTGTTCTTCCAGTTGCATTTAACAAATGAATCTCTTCTTTTCATATTACACTTCCCTTAACTTTATGCGAACAACAGAACACACAAGTTAATTGAAGGACTAGCGATTCATACGAATCATCGAATATATTGATACAAACCGTAGATTAGGCGTTGAACACATTTAACATTGATTAGATTAACATGAAGAAAATTATACAAAAAAGAAGGTTGTTATCCGAATTTCATACAACTTCATTTCTTCTTTTCACTATTTGGGTATATGAAAAGTTATCCAGATCAATCTATTTGTAAGTATAACTTTGAACTGAACAAGGTAAAATATTTTGTTGGAGCCAATTACTCTTCATCAAACTGATTACAAAAATAAATGTCTTCTTTATAATTGCATAATGAACTACAACTGACAAATAATAAGCGTCCAACACAAACTCATTTTAAAAAAGCACTGAAACAAAAGACTATGAACTTTCTGTTTGACGCTTCAATTGAATCTGTTAATGTCCAAATCTTTAACTCTAAATGTCCTATTGTCCAAGAACAACTTGGACAAATGTTTAAGTACGTTGGATGGCTTAACAAATACATTGATGAATACATTCTCACCTAATAGTCTTCCTAAATTGAACTAGGGTATATAAAAATTAGCTTCAAATTCTACTTGAACATGGGAGGAGAAAATTCAAAATTGAGGAATTGTGTGCTAATTAATTATTTAATTCATATAAGTGCTAATTCATACTGCAACGAAATATGTTAAATAAAAGCACTAATTATCCATGGTAGTGTTCACTAAAATAATGACATAATGTATAGTAGAGATGTCACTTCGCATGCAAAATAATTATTTTTTCATTGTGATAAATTTAGCGAAACCACAAACGTTTACTAACTTTACAGTACGTTTACGCCTGACAATGCTTCCATTCACTAAGTGAATGGAACAATGTCAATACGCAACGCACAACAAGATTGATTGCAGCAATTTCAAAACTTAACACTAAAAATATTACATTATTATTTTGTACCTAGTAGTCCATATTGTAAAAAATGATTGAAAATTAATGATTTGCGCATCAGTGTATTAAATTAATAAAGCCGATGGGATGTAATTTGTGGCATAATCATAAATTGTACCTTTGCACTTCAACAAATTTTTTTTTTCTATGTAGATTTTTTTCGTTTTCATATTAACAAGAACTTCACTCCAATCCTAATTTGTATTTAAGCCCCAAGAAATGACCCATGAAAAATTTAAACATATGCACATCAAATTAGACCTAAAATGAGGACAATTTTAACAAGTATAAATAACATAAATATCAACCTTTTAAAAGTAATTACACTCTTTCCCATTTTTTTAATTACTTTACTCTCTCTCCCTATTAATATATTTAACGTAGCCGACATATACATAGCATTCTGTGTATATGTGGAATTTTTGTAATATGTTTAGGGAGTTGAAATTTTTTGTAATATTGAAAACATAAGTTGTGTATTTGTGTAATTTTTAGTTTTAATAATCTACTTAGTTGGATTGGGCCCAAACCAAAGATTCTCAAAATCGGGTTACAATAATAAATGAGCCCAACGAATAGTTCCCAAATTAGAAGATCTCAAACCCTAATTTACTATACAAAAACAAAAGAAAAAATCGGATAAAAAAAATAAATGAGAAAGATAAAGGGTCAAGTGGAAGGAGATAGTGAGGGACATGACAAGATTGGTGTGGGGAATGATTTTTAAACAAAATCAGGTGGTTTTGAAATGAAAAGAGTAATTTGGATAGAAAAAAAATGTGAATGACATTAACACCCTCCCTTGTCACTTCAAGTCAATCGGCCTCAGAGTCGAATATAATTTCGTTCTATTAGACCTATTAAATCCGCGCACCCCCTACAAATGGTATCAGAGCCCAGCAATTTAAAAAGTACGGAAGAGAAATATATGTTAGAATTAGATCTAGAGTTAAAAAAATTTACCTACAAAATTATTAAATTAATTATGCGAAGACCATTTAAAAATAGAGAAACATTTAGAAAAATTAAAGAATCTTTAGTTAGTAATTATACAGAATATATAAGTCTAAATAAAACAAAAGAAAACCCACAAAAATTAGCCTACTTAATTACATTAATATCTAGTATCAAATCAAAATTAATAACACATTTAAAATCCAGAAAAATGAAACACATGCCACCTAATTATGATAAAATTAGATTTAAATATCCACCAAGATATTATAAATATAATTTAAAATGAATAAAGTACAACAATATAAAGAATTAAAACAAATTATCTCTGAAAAACGTAAAGAATTAAAAATAAGAATAAAAAGACTACATTATAATATATTTGCCGGAGTTAGTAAAAATTCAATGGATACACAAAAAGATGAAATATCAAAATTAGAATCACAAATAGATAGTTTAGAATATATATATCAACATGAACTATTCACAATAAAATGAATAAAGAAGAATTTATAATAGATGAAAAAATATATGAAAACTACGAAGGATCAAAAATAAAAATAGTATTTTCTAATCTAGGACGAAGATATAAGAAAATAGGTGAACATTTATATCTAATGTTAGAAAAAGAAGAATTAAAATTAGAAGATAAATTAACAACAATGGTAAGAATAGAAAAAGAAAATGAAGAGATAGATAGAAAAAAGGAAATAGAAAAAATAAAACAACAAACTACGGAAGAAATACGAAAAATAGAAGAAACTAAAAATAGTAGGATTGTTGAATTAGAAAAAGAACTACAAATATTAAAAGAGTTGTATGAACAACGACAGAAAGAAAAAGAAGAAAAAGATAGAGAACAAAAATTATTGAACGAAATAAATCCATTTAAGAAAAAATTGGAAATAGAAAACAAAGAATTAGAAATAAATAATATAAATATTGAAGAGACAGAAACAGATAATTATGATTCCGAAGATAGTGAAACATATACAGAAATATTAACAAATACAAAAAATTTAGAAATCAATGAAGAACAAAAAGAAATTAATGAGGAAAACTTAGAAAATACCCACACAGAAATAAATACTCTTGATAAAAAAGAAAATAAAAATATAATACCTAAAACAACAGAAATAAGAAAACTTATATATTGTAAGAATAAGTTTAAAAAATATAATGAATATGATAAATGGATACCAAAACAAATAGTGAATAAAAATTATAACTTTTTAGATCTAGACTGTGTAATAGATACAGAAAAAACAATACAATTATGGATAGGATATATGACAAAACAATTATTAGATAATAATATAAATATAACGGATGCACCGGAATATATAGAAAAAACGCTAATAGGATCTATGAAACTATGGTTTTCAAATTTAACTGAAAATAGCAAAAAAGTATAAAGAACTAATAAACCTATAGAAGGAACATCATCGACAACAACTAAACTAACACCTATAGAATTATTAAAAAAATATGAAACAGCTATAAAAGATGAATTTGGTAGTACGACAACAATCGAAGAAGAACAAAATGAAGAAAAAGATACAAATAGAAATTTAATGTTAAAATTAGCAATATGTAATATGTGTTATATAGATGAATATACTTGCGCATTTAAAGAATATTATTACAAAGGAGCATATAGTATAGAAGAAAGTAAAGAACTAAGAAAATTATATTTTAATAAATTACTCGAGCCATTTAGTTCGAAAATAATAAAAAGTTGGGAAGAGGCAAAAATAGTAGATACGTTAGGAGCAAGAATAAAATTTTTACAACAATGGTATAGAAACTTATGTGAAAAATATAGAGAAGAATTAAAAATGGAAAAAACATTAATAAGAAATTTAGCATGTTGCAAAAATAAAATAGCACCCCAATTTGGATGCAAAGAAAGATATTATAAGAAAAGAAAAAGACATAAGAAATATAAGAAATATAAAAAATATAAATATAAATATAAGAAACCAAGAAAAAGATATTATGTAAAAAATTATAAACATAAAAGACCATATAGAAAGAAGAAATCTATAAAAGAATGTACTTGTTATAATTGTGGAAAGTTAGGACATTTAGCTAGAGATTGTAAATTACCTAAAAATTCAAAAAATAAACAAATATCAGAAATAAAAATAGATAATACAGAATATATGCAGATAGATTATATAGATTATGAATTAGAAAGTGAAGATAGTATATATGAAATTTCAGAAAACGAAACAGATAATGAAACAGATAGCGAAATAGATAAATCAAATGACTGAAGAAGATATAAAAATAATAACAAAGGAAGAATATTTAAATGATGAAGGAACGGAACAAAAAATAATATTTGATAGTAACATATTTGATGAAATAAAAGGAAAAGAATTAGATTTAAGTGTAGAGAAAATATTTAAAATACCAACAATAAAAAATATTTTTACTAGGAAAAAGGATGAATATTATGTAGTATGCCAAAAAGAACATGTAATAGATTGCAGATATGCAAAAGGAAAAGCTAGTATACCACTAGTAACAAAAAGAATAATTAATAAAGAAATAAATGATATAAAAAGTAAAGGAGATCCAATAAAATATGTACACCTTGGAGGTACAGAGGTATTAATAAAAGCATGTTTTAGAGAAGGAATAGATACACCAATAGAATTATATTTAGCAGATGATAGAATTATAAAACATATAGAAAAAAGCATAATAACTGCCGTAAAAGGAAATCTAATATATCAAAAATTTAAATTTATAATAAGTGCAAATTATTCAGTAGCAGTAACAGATAGAAATATAGATAAATCACTAGTATTATATTGAAAAATATCAGGAATAGAATTAACCCCAGGAAGTAAAATATTTACAGCAAGATGTAAAAATCTATATGTATTAACAACAAAACATAAAATAACAGGAAAAAATAAGATTAACAAAATACAAATAGAAAGCCCATTCGAACAAATTGTAAAAACAATAGATTATAATGATTATACCTATAGAGACATAGATACAGAAGAAAATTTAGAAATAGTAAATGATAGAATAAGTACAACGAAAAGAATAGCTAATGAAAAACCAGAATCATCAAGCTCATCAAAAAGAACAAGTTATGAAACAAATTCAATAAGTAATTTAAACCAATATTACATAACAGGAAAAATAAATGAAAAAGAATATCTAATACTTTTGAATACAGGACAAGAAGAAAATTATATAGCAAAATATCTAGTAAAAAATGAAGAAATAAAGACTGATAATGATATGTGCCCAGATCTACCAAGAAGTTTAATAAATAATAAAAATATAGCAGAAAAAGAAATAATAATAGGAGTTAGAAAAATAAAAATAGAATTCGAAGTAAAGGAAGAAATGCAAAAAGCAGATATAATATTAGGAATAAAATGGTTAGAACAAGTAAAACCATATAATATAGAACATACACAATAACCTTAACATATAACAAAGAAAAGTTATTCTTAAAAAGAGCCTTAACATGAAATGAAGATATATGTATTAATGAAGATAGTAGTAGAAGGATATTACAGTAGATATTATACACCTATGATAGATACAGGAGCAGAAGCTAATTTATGTAGATATAATTGTTTACCAGAAAGTAAATGGGATAAATTAAAAACACCAATAATAGTTAAAGGATTTAATAATGAAGGAAGCCTAATTACTTATAAAGCCAGGAATGTAAAAATACAAGTATGAGATAAGATATTAACAATAGAAGAAATTTATAATTATGAATTAACATCAAAAGATATACTTTTAGGAATGTCATTCTTAGATAAATTATACCCACATATAATAATCAAAACAGACTGGTGGTTTACAACACCATGTAAACAAAAAGTAAGAGCAAAAAGAGTTAATAATAAAATAAGAAAGAAAATTGATTGGATAAAAGGAAGTGAAAAAATTACACAAAAGTTAGAAAATATAAAAAATACTGAAGATACAGTAGAACTAGTAGTATTTTCGATAAATAAAACAGAAATAACTATATTTTCAATAAATAAAATAGAAATAATTCAAAAAAAATTAGAACAATTATATAGTGAAGATCCATTAAAAGGATGGGAAAAAACATAAAACTACTATAAAAATCGAATTAATAGATAAAAATAGCATAATAACCCAAAAACCATTAACATATAATTTTGACGATTTAAAAGAATTTAAAATGCATATAGATGAATTATTAGAAAAACAATATATACAGAAAAGTAATAGTAAACATAATAGTCCAACATTTATAGTAAATAAACATAGTGAACAAAAAAGAGGAAAAAGTAGGATGGTTATTGACTATAGAAATTTAAATGCAAAAACTATAACATATAATTATCCAATACCAAATAAGATATTAAAAATAAGACAAATCCAAGGATATAATTATTTTAGCAAATTCGATTGTAAATCAGGATTTTACCACCTAAAGCTAGAAGAAGAATCTAAAGAATTAACCGCAT
The DNA here is from genome assembly GCF_002878395.1 of Capsicum annuum. NCBI lineage: Eukaryota > Viridiplantae > Streptophyta > Magnoliopsida > Solanales > Solanaceae > Capsicum > Capsicum annuum. The sequence goes on from NW_025842024.1 coordinate 19,343, forward strand.
TTACGGTACCACAAGGATTTTATGAATGGAACGTGTTACCATTTGGATATAAAAATGCACCAGGTAGATATCAACATTTTATGGATAATTATTTTAAATAATTATCTAATTGTATAGTGCACATAGATGATATATTATTATATACAAAAACCAAAGAAGAACATTTAAAATTATTAGAACAGTTCACAGATATAATAGAAAGATCGGGAATAAGTCTAAGCAAAAAGAAAGCTGAAATTATGAAAAACCAGATAGAATTTTTAGGAATACAAATAGATAAAAGTGGAGTAAAAATGCAACAACATATAGTACAAAAAATAATAAATTCGAAAGAAGAATTAGATACAAAAAAGAAATTACAATCATTTTTAGGACTAGTAAACCAAGTAAGAGAATATATTCCAAAATTAGCAGAAACTTTAAAACCACTACAGAAAAAATTAAAAAAGGATATAGAATATAACTATGATGAAAAAGATAAAAAACAAGTTCAAAAAATAAAATTACTTTGTAGAGAATTACCAAAATTACAATTTCCAGATGAAAATAGAAAATTTATATATATAGTAGAAGCAGATGCTAGTGAATACAGTTACGGAGGAGTACTTAAATATCGATATGAAGCAGAAAAAATAGAACACCATTGTAGATACTACTCAGGTACGTTCAACGAGACAGAAATAAAATGGAAAATAAATAGGAAAGAATTATGTTCATTATATAAATGTTTATTAGCATTTGAGCCATATATTGTATATAACAAATTTATTGTACGAACAGATAATACACAGGTACGCTGGTGGCTAACAAAGAAAATACAAAATTCAGTTACAACAAAAGAGATTCGGAGACTAATTTTAAATATATTAAATTTCACATTACAATTGAAGTGATCAGTACTAACAAAAATGTTATTGCAGATTACATATCAAGACAAAGCTTCACAGACTGAAATAATAGAAGAAGATACTCTAGAAAAAATACTTAACACCCTAACTACGCTTTCAATGAAAGTGGACAGTATGGGTAATGAGATAGAAAAGCTAAAGACTAATGAAGATAAACTGAAGTCTATAGCTACAAATCAGCTAACTCAGCAGTGTGCAGAGCTATGTCGATCGGAAGACATTAAAGTTCCAGAGCTAGAAGGAGACGCTGGGACACTCCATAAAACCTATAACATTTATCAATCTACTTCTGCAGGTACAAGCAAAGGAGTTAATCGACCAAGATACCAGAATATAAATATGAATAAAATATTTGAAAAACCATTTACACCAAAAACACAAAAAGACCACTTATTCATACCCCCACAAGTTAACACATACCGAGATAGCCTAAACCAAGACAAAAAAGTATACAACTACACCGCCCAGAAATACATAGAAAATATATACAGAGTACAAACCTTTCTAAACCATAACCCCAGAGCTACAAACATCAAAGAACCAACTACCAACTATATAACCCAAAAATTACAAGGATATAACAAACTAATTGCACTACCCAAAACTAACCCAAGCCTAGTTAAAACCTGTTTTGACTATGGACTACTAAATACCATATATACCCAAGACGGAGAAGAGCTAACAGCTATGGAAGAATTATACAAGATATTCACCACCTACAAAAGAATAACAAAAGAAAATTTATTTTATATAAAGTGTTATACTGCACCAGCAGAGATACTATATGACGAAATAAAACCAGTTATACAAGTTGTAAAGATAGGATTAACTAGAGATATGATTATACCAGAAGATATTACGCAACAATCGGAGATACCCAGAATTGAGATACCAGATTTTTATGCAAATAAACGACTTATTGGACTAGCTACGATCATTCAAGAACTAGCAAATAATTATACTAACGGAAACCCAATATGGAGCTATTATTCGAGAGATCATCAAATGATTTACTCAAATTCAAAAGAGCTACGACAAGCAGATATGGAAGATGTAAGGCAATGGATAATGACGCTACTCAACCCAGAAAAACAATCTACCGCAAGAGCAATAAAAAAAGGATTTATTTCAGACGGACTGCTAACAAGATATTGTAAAATAATTGGACACAAATATCCAGACCATCAATGTTCGAGGTGTAATGGAGAAGATAATATTATTCCAGAGGTACATCTAGAATAAAAATCATGAAGACAAAATACCAGCTGGAAAGATAAGATAAGGAGCAATAATGGAACAGATACGACAACATCAAATCAACGGAAGATATTTGGACCTATTGTACAAATTTTTACGATAAGATTATAATGTAGAACATTTATGTAAAGTTTAACTTTTCTTAACTTTTTAGGGTAGGTAGCATAGTAGCCTAACCCCTTAAGCCCCTTTTGTTGACTTTTTTCTTTAATTTTTAGTTTTAAAAAACGTGTGTAAAGTTAGTTTGATTGATTGTAAAGATTGTCTTTCGTTCTATAAATAAAGAAGGCAGAAGGCATTGCAAAAGCAAGCCTTCATGCGTTGAAGCAAGCATTCTCTCCACTCCACAACAAATACTTTACTCAGTTAATTAAATAAACATATTCCAATGGAAAAAGCTATGGAGGAACAAAACTCAAAAATATCAAAACTACCCGAACAGGTATATTTATTTATGATTATGAATAGCTAAATTCATAATTCCCAACAATCATGATATGATAAAATAAATTCATATTAGTTACTTTATAGTAGAATTATTCGAAGAATAATATGTTAAGAAGTTTATTAACAAAGAGGAAACGGAGAAAAATCCCTAAGGACTATGTCATCCTAAAGGTGAAACCAATGAGGCAAGAAGCCGTGGCGGGAAGTAACCAGAGTAGAGGCGCTGTTTAAGGGAAAAAGTATCCGAATTACCATGTTAATAGTGACGGAAGAACATATTATTTAAGAATAATCTAGATTATAGTAAGCTAAGATGATCATATTTTGTTATGTACATGGTTGAAGGGAATATTTTGAAAAAAGCAATTTTATGAAAATGAATGATTATTTATCTGATGTGATGGTAGATAAATTCAAAATACTTATTTTGGTAAATACTACATGACTAGAGTAAATTATATACCATATCTACCTAACTACTCTTACAAATACTTACGATGATAAGTTACATGGAATTTTTAGAAAAAGATATAAGAAACATACAGTTACTAGAAAAACAGATAAAAATAAATATAGACAAATACATGGAAAATAAAGATATAAAATACATAGAATTTCTTAATAAAAATATGCAAAAACTACTAAGGCTAAAACAAACAACTACAAAATATTATAATAAAATCAATTTTAAAAGATAGATCATTTAGATTATCTTAAAGTATTAATCTTATATATACTTAAAGATATAGAAATTATAGATATTAAGAAAATAATATTAGAAAAAGTAATAGACTACGAAATTGAAACTATAAATTGGCTAGAACAGTTATACGAAGAAATTTACCCAGAAGGATATTATTCAGATTAAGAGATGTTAGCATATATTAGAAAAAACTAGAGAAAATCAAGAAAATCTAAATAATGAAATTAATTATAGAAACCGAATTAGAAAAATAATGAAAAACCTAAAAGAAAAATTAATATGGATAGAAAAAACCTTAGAAAATTTAGATAAAAGTACATGTGATAGTTTATATAATTTAAAAAACTCACTACGAGAAGAAAAACACAAGATAATAAATAACATTGAAAATCTAGAATTAGATATAAATTATAGTACAAATAGGATAAATTATTATACAGAAATTTGTAACTCTACAATTACTACAGGATAAAATAATTAATGAATATATCTTACGAAAAAATTAAATCATTAAAAGATATTGAAACAAAATTTAAGAAATATCCACGCACAAATAAAAATAGATTCACTAGAAACCTAATAAATCTATTAGACCTATTAAATCCGCGCACCCCCTACAAATGATCCTTTTTCTTATTCTTATTGGAAGAAATAAAAGGAAAATTATTAAAGGATAATGATTCTGATTTAGGAAAGTACCATCTTCATCTTTCATACTCCTAATTTCCAGCCAATCAACTGAAAATATTAAACTATCCATCAGACTTTTAACCCTCGTGGCCCGCTGTTGCTCCCTTTATTTTTCACCACGTTTTGAGCCAACTTGTGAAATACTGTTTACTTTATTTTTATGGAAATAGGACACTCTATAATATTTTTTAAAATAAATAATCTTTTAATTTTTTAAAACAAGTAATCAGTCGAATATATTATTTTTGCTTTATAATTATTTTTTAATTTGGGTCATTTTGGCCTACATAATCCGTATATAGTTCATATACAATACTGATACAGTGTATATATAATACTGATACAGTATTCAACTTGAACAATTCGGACCTTTTAAAAATATTTTAATTTTTTTGCTATAAATTTTTTAATTGATCAAATATTCTGTTTTTTTATTATTTAGAAATAATAATTAAATTAGATAAAAATGATATAATTGTTAAATATAATATGTATCTATATAAGATATATGTATAGAAATTGTATAATTCTATCAAATATGTATATTTATAAAATATATAGAAAGTGTATGAAAATTATATAATTGTTGTATAAAACGTGTAAAAAAAACCATACAGTTATTATATAAATTGTATATCAAAACTGTATAATTTTCGTATAAAACAAACCAATAAATTGAAATGGCTAGAAAATGGAATTTAAACTCCATGGTCATTTTGATGGAAATAGTTTAATTTGAAGTGTCATTTCTGTCCTTTCTCCTATTTTTATTTCAACTTATTTTTCTTTTTCTGTATTTATTTTTTTATAAAATTATTTACTTTTAATAACTTATTCTTTTTAATTTTTTATATAACATATTCAAAAATGTAAGATTAATATTAATTTATTTGGTCAAACTTCTAATTTCAATTTAACTTAGAAAAACTTTTTGTATTTTTAGCAAAATATAATATGTACTTGATCAATAAATTTTAAAACACTTTTGATCAATAATTATATTTTATCCAACTTTTTAAAAATACTATTAAGTACTTATTTTTTCTAAAAGTAAAAGGGGTCAAATATACCCCTAAATTTTGCGCAAATGTTTAAATATATCCTCCGTTAAAAGTTTAGCTCATCAATGCATTACCGTCCATGTTTTGGTTTATATATAGCCTTGTTTTTAAGTTTTGAATCATATATACCCCTATTGTCAAGTTTTGGACCATATATACCCCTGTCGCCGTTAATTGCTTTGCTGGAATTTTCCAACTAATTTTTTCTTTTTCTTTCCTTCAAAAAATTATATTTGTCACATCATTTTTTATTGCAACATCACATATAATTAAATTAACTCCGTCTTCTACACATTAAACTTCCATCAAATGCTCTGATATATCTAAGAATCGCTTTGGATTTTCTCTAATTTATCGAAACTCTTTTGTTGTATTTTTAGATTCTTGCATAACCGTTTCTCTCATATATATCTACATACATACACACACGTACGTACAAAAAATATGCTCTTAATTAACAATTTGTTTTTGTTGTCTCTATATGGGCTGCCTCTTTTAACATCTCAATTTCTCACTTGAGTTTTCCTTATTGTTCTTATTCTTGATGTTGGAATTAACGGTGATATAAAAAATGAAGTCGGTTGATATGATACTAAAATAATTTGCAGTTGGTAAGTATTTTAATTCTTGATTTTTATCATAATTGTGCATTGAGTTTTTATGGGGTGTTCTTGACTTTTTAAATTTTTTACTGGATTATTTTTGGGGTTATGCAATCATCGAAAAATACAACAAAGAATTATTGGCAAATTAGAGAAAATTCAAAGAAATTGTGAGGTAGATGAGAGTATTTGACCGATGGTTAATATGTAGAAGAAGGGGTGAATTTAATTATATGCGATATAACAATTAGAAAGTGAAGTGAAAATATAATTTCTTTGAAAAAAAAAAAGGAAAAAGGGTTGGAAAATTTTAGCAAAGCAATTAACGATATTAGGGATATATATGACCTAAAACTTGAAAACAGAGGTATATATGACCTAAAACTTGACAACAAGGGTATATATGACCCAAGACTTGAACGATAAGGGCATTTGTGAGCTAAATTTTTAATGAAAAGTATATTTAAATATTTTGGCAAATATAAAGGTATATTTGACCCTTTTTCCTTTCTAAAATGAAGAAATGCCAATCATTAATGAAAACGTTATTCATTTATAGAGGAATAATATTATGAACCAATTGTCCTACATTGAAAAAATAGAGAAATGCTAAGGGGATTATAAGCCAAATGGTTTCTCCCATCTATTAGACTAGTCTTTTGGGTTGGGCTCTCCCGTTTGGTTTATAACATTGGTGCTTTCATTGAGAGTCCCGTGAGTTAGACCGTGACTCGGAGTGGTTGCCTGAGCCCTAGGAGTGGTGGCCTGGACCCGAGAGAGGTGCCAACCATGACCAACTGGGTGTAGTCGTGACCAACGAGGATCGATTCACGTGTGGGGAGCCGCGCGTTGGGCCGTGACTCGGAGTGGTGGCCTGTGTGTCAGTAGTGGTGGCCTGGACCCAAGAGGGGTGTCAGCCATGACCAACTGGGCGTAGTCGTGACCAATGAGGATCGATCCACGCGTAGAGCCACGACTCGGAGTGATGACCTATGCGCTAGGAGTGGTGGCCTGGACCTAAGAGGGGTGCCATTCGTGACCAACTGGGCTCAGCCGTGACCAACGAGATCGTTGGTTCTCAAGCGGAGGTGATTGTTATGAACCAATTGTCCCACATTAGAAAAATAGAGAAATGCTAAGGGGATTATAAGTCAAATGAGTTATCCCACCTATTAGACTAGTCTTTTGGGTTGGACTCCTCCGTTTGGTTTATAACAAATTAGTCCAGCATTTCAATTTGGTTTGATTTGACTAAAGTGAAGGTTAAAAAAGTAAAGGAAAAATTCGAATCTTTTGATTTTAAAGAAAAAATGTGTAAATACATTTTAATTTTATTATTTTAATCATTTTACATGAAAATTTAATATTAAAAAGTAGTCTAAAAGTATTTTTTAAAATAAAATAAAAACAAAAAAATAATTAAAACAAAACAAAACAGAAGGAGTAATTTGAAGATTGAACGTTACATTGGGCCAAAGAAAAGAAAAAGAAAAACTATAAAAAGATAATGATTCTAAATTAGGAAAGTACTTTCTTATTTCGTACTCCTTACCAATCAGCTGAAACTATTAAACTGCACATCAGTTTTTTACCCCACATGTCTCACTGTGTTGCTCTCTATAATTTTGACCACGTGCTAAGCCAACTTGTCAAATATCCCTCTTTTAATTTATGGAGTATTTGTTTGGCAAAATGCTTTATTGAACTCCTTTACTATATCAATTTTGTAAGTTGGACATTTTTATTTATATATTTATTATCTGTATCCCTGAACCTATAAAAAAACTACATTTTAAACACTTTTTTGGAGAGTGTAACACACTCTCCCTTGTTAATTGCCACATGTGTCATGTCATCTATCACACGTGCCACGTCATCTGCCACGTCATTTAAAAAAAAGTATTACATTAAATTCCAAGTCATTTTTAAAATATTACATAACAAATTAAATATTAAAATTAATTTAATTAAATAAGAAAAATTTATAAATTATAAAAAAATTTGAATAATCATTTTTAAAATAAAAAAATAACAAAAATGTTTTTACATTAAAACTAATTAAATATTAAATTAATTTAATTAATTAATTTTAATTTTAAATTTAAATTAGTAAAAAATAAATTAATTAAAATTCTTAACTAATTAATTTATTTAAATTAATTAAATTTTATATTAATTAATTTATCAAATTTAAAATTCTTACCCAATTTAAATAAATTTTACTCAAATAATTAATTAACTTAAATATGATTTACATATTCAAAATATTTAATTTAAATTAATTGTGGGGAGGAGGGGTTGCATGGGGTTGAGGGGCTGGGGGCTGGGGGAGGGGGTTGCGTGGGGCTAGGTGG
>NW_025842025.1:0-7148 GCF_002878395.1 Capsicum annuum
TTATTATGAAATCTTGATGTTTATGCTTTTGAAAGATGAATTTACATATGTGGAGATATAAAGCATGAATCTTGAATGATATTTATCATGATTTTGATATTTAGGTCGTGAATGCCCATTAGAAATTGTGTTTTTTTAGAAAGTGTATGTTATAAGCACGTTGATGTTGAATATTTGAGATATTTTGAATGATTTGACCTTTTCATCTTAATGGAGTTATTTTGAACTCGAGTGTAAAAGAAATTCCCAACGTGGTTGATTTTGATAATAGGAAGCATGATGGCTCCTGATGTATATTTATATATTACTAAAATTATTTTGTTATGGATTGTCTTTGAAATAATCTGAGCTATGTTCAAGAGAAATCTTTAGCACCGAGTGGGAGGTATAAAGTGACCTTACTTCCCTAGAACTACATGCCCCCATAGGAGTAAGCCTGAGGCTGATTTATATAATGATCAGTAGTTTGTGTGGATTTGATATCGATAGTCCTACTCTGATGGAAAGTATAGGATGACTCTCCCCAATGGACGTTGTACGTTGGACTCCATGTAGCTCACATGATTTATGTCGGTTATAGGATCTCCCTCTGTGTGTGTGTTTTCTTGTGTCTATGGTGAATGGTGAAGTGATTTGAAAGTGGAATTGTGAAAGTTATTCTTTTGAAATATTTAAATGATATTTACAATATGAGAATTGATATTCTTGATGAACTGAAAGTGATTGACAAATCCTATGATGACTCACATATGTATTTGTACTTATTTCATCCTCTCATGATTATGATGATTTTCTTCGGGCTATGTGAGTCTTTTATACATCCAGCATATTTTTTATAAATATTTATGATGATGATGTTTATACAACTGCATACACCCCTATATACTCGTTTACTTTCCATGGTACTGACCCACATCTTCGGATGTGGGCTGCATTTTCTCAGAATGTAGGGTTAGGTGCTCAGTTCCAGGTTCGACAGTGATTCTTCGGGGATGCTGTTCTATATCCTCTGTTGTGGTAAGTCCTCATGTTCCGAGGACGTGATTTCTAATATTGGTTTCATGGAATTATTTATATTTGATAACAGAGTATGAGTCAGTTGGGGCATCTCTCAGTAGCTCGCTGGTTTTATTGATTTTCTTAGAGGCTTGTCAGACTAGTATAGATATTGGGAGTTGACTAATAAGTCATATTTTGTTATCTTTCTGAAATTCTTTTATTCTTTGATGATGATTACTATGTCGATATTTGAGGGTTATTTATGAAAACCCCGTTGATTTGTGTTGAACTGAATGAAAATGGGTCAAAGGGTTAACTTGGGGCTACTCATAGCCTCAAGCACCGTGTGATGCTCTGGGACCCATTTTCTAGGGCGTTACAAACTTTGTATCAAAGCCTAAGATTTTAAGGTGTCCTAGGGAATCTGACAAGCCGCGTTAACTAGAGTCTTGATCATCGGTGTATAGCGCACCACATCTATGATCAAGAAGTTACAAGACGTTTTAGGAAAAAGTATGATTATTTCTTTCAGAAGTCTATCCCGCTTAAAGAGTCTCTCTCTGGTATTGATTTGTGCTCTTATCTTTCAGAAATATGCCTCCACGTCGAGTGAGAAGAAATAATGATGGTCAGCAACCTCAACCTGCTGACCCATTAAATGAAAACGTATCTCATGCTGAATTTTGGGTAGCCTTTCAGGTACTGGCCCAAGCTATTACTGCAAATATTCAGGCCAACCCAGCCCCGACTCCACAGCAGCAGGGAGGTGATTCATCTATTGCCAGGATCCGTGACTTCATACAGATGAATCCACCAAAATTCTATGGGTCCAAGTCTGATGAGGATCCACGGTTATTTTTAGAAGAGGTGCGGAAGATTACTCAGGTGATGCATGTATCTGAGGAACATAGTATGGGGTTGGTTGTGTATAGGTTGAAAGACCTTGCTTATGACTAGGTTGTTGTTTTGAGGTAAAGTAGAGGTGAGGGAGCTATCCCTACAACTTGGCAAGAGTTCCAGGATGTATTCCTGGGTAAGTTTTTTCTTTGGAGATAAGGGAAGCGAAGGTGGAAGAGTTTATGAACCTGCGATAGGGCTCTATTACTGTTAGGGATTATTATCTAAAGTTTAATCAGTTCGGCAAGTATGCTCCTGAATTAGTGGCTGATAATCGGGCTAGTATGAGTAAGTTTGTAACTTGAGTGTCTAGTTAGGTGGTTAAGCAGTGTAGGTCTGCTATGCTGAATTGTAAGATGAATCTTTCTAGGCTGATGACTCATGCTCAACAGATTAAGGCAGACAAGATTAAGGATAGAGATAGAATGAGAGGGAATAAGAGAGCTAGGTCCGAGCAGCACGGACAGGGTCAGACTAGATCGCAGGGAGGGAGTCTCCCTCAGTATCAGGATCATTCATTTATGTCATCACCATCATCTGCTAATGCTTCCATGCCTAGAGGTAGGAAGGAGCAAGGTAGTAGGTCATATGCATCCAGGTCCTAATACAGTGTTGGCAGTAAGCCATATCATCCCTTGTGTCCTAAGTATGGTAGGGATCATTTGGGTGAGTGTTGGGGTAAGAAGAAGGGTTGTTTCTGGTGTGGTGACATGGGTCACAGAGTTAGAGATTATCCACAGGATGGATAAGGGCATCGTGACTATCGCCCTCAGACCCAGACTCAGACTATTAGTGCTCCAGTTCCAGCGACTCGCCCAGCCCCAACTCAGGGCACCTTTTCTAGCAATGCTAGCGGGCAGCACCAGAATAGATTCTATGCTTTACCGACCCACCAGGAATAGGAGGACACTCCCAATGTTGTTACAGGTATGCTTCATATATTTCAGTTTAATGTGTATGCTTTGTTGGATCCTAGATCCAGTTTCTCGTATGTTACACCTTTGATTGCTGTGAATTTTGAAATGAGTCTTGAGATTATTCCTGAGCCTATCCTAGTTGCTACCCCAGTGGGTGATTCGATTATTGCCCAGAAAGTGTATAAAAAGTGTCCTGTTACCGTTCTTCATAGAGTCTTGTTGGCTGATCTGATTTAGTTAGACATGGTATATTTTGATGTGATTCTGTGTATGGACTGGTTGTATTCTTCTTATGCCTCTATTGATTGTTAGACCCGAGAGGTTAAGTTTCAGTTTCCAGGTGCATCTGTGTTTGAGTGGTCTGGGAATTCTTTGTCACCCAAGAGTCATTTTATCTCTTACCTCAAAGCTGGAAAGTTTATTTCCAAGGGCTGGATTTACCATTTGGTTAGAGTTAAAGACACTAGGTCTAAGACTTCAACTCTCAAGTCTGTTAACGTTGTCAATGAGTTTTCTGATGTCTTTCCGGATGATCTCCCAGGGATACCTCGTGATAGAGAGATAGAGTTGGAGATTGATCTTTTTCTGATACTCAGCCCATTTCTATTCCTCCTTACCATATAGACCCTGCAGAACATAAGGAGTTGAAAGAGCAACTCAAAGATCTACTAGATAAGGGTTTCATCAGGCCCGGTGTTTCTCCTTGGGGTGTTCCTATGTTGTTTGTGAGAAAGAAAGATTGCTCTTTGCGTATGTGCATTGATTACCACCAGTTGAATAAATTCACCATCAAAAATAAGTACCCCCTTCCGAGAATAGATAATTTATTTGACCAATTACAAGGTGCAAGTTATTTCTCAAAGATAGACCTTCATTCTGGCTATCATCAACTCAAAGTTAGGGAGTGTGACATCCCAAAATCCACTTTCCAAACTCGTTATGCCCATTTTGAGTTTTTTGTTATATCTTTTGGGTTAACTAATGCCCCAGTAGCTTTCATGGACCTCATGAATCGAGTGTTCAGACCATATCTAGGTATGTTTCTCATAGTGTTCATCGATGATATACTTGTGTACTCCCGTTGTGAGGATGAATATTCTGATCATCTTCGAACTATCTTGCAAACCCTTAGAGATCACACGTTGTTTGCCAAGTTCAGTAAGTGTAAGTTTTGGCTAAGGTCAGTTGCTTTTCTGGGTCATATCATTTCTTCAAAGGGTATTAGAGTTGATCCTTAAAGGACCAAAGCTATTAGAAATTGGCCTAGACCTATTTCTCCGATTGATATCCAAAGTTTCTTGGGTTTAGCTGGCTATTACTGCTATTTTGTTGAGGGTTTCTTCTCTATAGAGTCTCCTATGACTCGGTTGACCCAAAAAGAAGTGAAGTTTTTGTGGTCCAAATCTTGTGAGAAGGGTTTTCAGGAATTGAAGACTCGACTCACTTCAGCCGCTGTTTTGACTTTGCCTGATGGTGTTGATGGTTTTATGGTGTACTGTGATGCTTCGAGTGTTAGGTTGGGTTACTTATTTATACAGAAGGGTAAGGTGATAGCTTATGCTTCTAGACAGTTGAAAGCCCATGAGAAAAATTACCCCACCAATGACCTTAAGTTGGTTGCTGTTGTGTTTGCTTGGAAAATCTGGAGACACTATTTGTATGGTGTCCATGTTGATGTTTTCACTGATCATAAGAGTCTGCAATATGTGTTTACCTAGAGAGAATTGAATCTTAGGAAGAGATGATGGTTAGAATTTGTAAAGGACTATGATATGAGTGTACTGTACCATCCAGGCAAGGCCAATATTATGGCAGATGCCCTAAGTAGAGTGTCTATGGGTAGTGTTTCGCATGTGGTAGAAGGTAAGAAAGAGTTGGCTCGTGATGTACACCATTTAGCTAGATTGGGGGTTAGGTTGTTTGACTCTACTGAAGGTAGTATAGGGGTTCAGAGTAGTTTCGAATCCTTCTTGGTTTTGGAAGTGAAGGAAAAGCAATACTTAGATGCTAGTTTGGGCAGACTGAAGGAGTCAGTCAAGGACCAAAAAGTAGAGGTTTTCTCCCAAGGGACAGATGGTGTATTGAGATTGCAGGGTAGATTGTGTGTCCCGAATGTTGATGATCTGAGACAGAGGATTATGGCTGAAGCACATGGGGCGTAATATTCTATTCATCCTGGTGCCACTAAGATGTACCGTGACTTCTGGGAAATCTATTGGTGGAGTGGCATGAAGAAAGATATAGCAGCATTTGTAGCTAAGTGTGCAACATGCCTACAGTTTAAGGTTGAACACCAAAGACCTGGTGGTATAATGCAAGAGTTTAGTATTCCCACCTGGAAGTGGGAAGAGATAAATATGGACTTCGTAATTGGTTTACCTCATTCCCAACGCCATCATGATTCCATTTGGGTTGTGGTTGATAGGTTGACTAAGTCTGCTCATTTTCTGCCTGTTCATACTTCATATACTGCTGAGGATTACGCTACATTATATATCCGAGAGCTAGTCAGACTGCATAAAGCTCCCTTGTCAATCATTTTAGATAGGGGTACTAAGTTCACTTCACAATTTTGGAAAGCTTTTCAGAAGGTTCTTGGTACCAAGTGCTTTTGAGTTCTATTTTTCATCCACAGATCGATGGTCAGGCTGAGCGGACCATCCAGACCTTAGAAGATATGTTGAGAGCTTGTTTACTTGACTTTAAGGGAAGTTGGGATGATCACTTACCATTGATAGAGTTTGCTTACAATAACAATTTCCACATTAGTATTGGCATGGCTCCGTTTGAAGCCTTATATGGGAAGAAGTGTAGATCACCCAAAGGTTGTTTTGAGGTGGGTGAAGCGGCTGTGAGTGGTCCTGATTCAGTATTTGAGGCTATGGAAAAAGTTAAGTTGATTAGGGAAAGGTTGAAAACTGCGCAGAGTCGTCAGAAGTCATATGCAGATGTTAGAAGGAGAGACCTTAAGTTTGCAGTTGGTGACCTAGTGTATCTGAAAATTTCACCCATGAGGGGGTTGAAGAGATTCGGAAAGAAGGGGAAGCTTAGTCCTTGTTATATTGGTCCTTTCAAAATTCTTAACCGTGTTGTAAGGTAGCTTATGAGGTGAGTTGCCTTTCGAGTTGACCTCTGTTCATCCAATATTCCATGGCTCCATGCTTAGAAATCATATTAGCGATGTTGTGGTAGTGGATTCCTCTGTGAGTACTGACATTCAAGAAAATCTTTCTTTTGATAAGATTCCTGTTGAAGTTCTTGATTTCAGTGTCCGAAGACTAAGGAACAAAAAATTTCCCTTGGTCAAGGTATTGTGGCAAGACCAATCTGTTGAGGGTGCAACTTGGGAAGCTGAGGTGGATATGTGATCCAAGTACCCGCACCTATTTTTCGTGAACTCCAAGCAAGCCGAATGAACCATTCTTTCCTAAATCATGCACATTTGATAAAAGTTGCAGCAGTGCAGCTGTAGTTTCTTGAATTTATGCATTCTATATTGTATTCGTAGTGAGAAACAATGTGGTGATGAGTCTAATGAATGGTTTCAGCTATATTCTCTATTCCCTATTTAATCTTGGCATGTTTAGCATCAGTCGAGGACAAATGTTTCCAAGGGGGGATGATGTAATACCCCAGAAAATTTTTCGTTAAAATTTTGTGCGTAAACGTGTTGGGTTCTATCTTCTAGAATGAATTATAAATGTTCCGTGTGGAATATCTGATAATATGACCCACAATTACGTAGAGTATAAAATAAGCTTTCCAACTATATGTGGATCATCCAAAACAGACACCCGAGCGACGAGTTATGAACATTCCGATTGAATCGTGAATAGTAGTGAACAGTAAAATGTGCAGGAAAAAGTACTGAGGCCCGGCGTATTTCTCCTCCAACTTTAAATGATCATAACTCTTTGTACATAATGATCTGGAGTATATAATATATATCAACGGAAAGCTCTACGAGTTCTCTTTCGAATGAAATTGTTTTCATCCATTTTGTCTATCGAAGTAAAATGTTATGGTCAATCTACTTCAGCCTATCAAAAGCGAATTTTTGGGTCAACTTCAAACGATCATAAATCCTTGTACACAATGATATGTGTGAGATACTATATATCAATGGAAAGATATGAGACTACTCTTTCTAATGAAATTGGTTTCATCTAATTTAGATATCGGAGTAAAACTTCATGATTGATCTACTTCAAACTATCAAAACAGTCCCTCAAAGGACAGATTCGAGAATTATTTAATTTTTAGGGGCATTTTGGTCATTCCCCCTTTACCCAAAATCCATCCAAACCCTATATTAAAGCCTATTAGAAGCATTAT
>NW_025842026.1:0-2467 GCF_002878395.1 Capsicum annuum
TAGTTTTTTTACCATTCAAAGTCGTTTTGATGGATTTTTAGATTTTTTTATTTTTTAAAAAATTAAAAATTGAGAAAAAATATTTTTCTAAAAACTAGCGGTGGTAGCATTCAATCTCTAAGATCTCCATTGATATGTAATAGTAATAATGAATTTACCGATTTACATTGGTCTTCCTTTCTCATTGATAGATTTATTACAGTGCATTACTATGTTTTAATTTTTTATTATTGATAACTTGTATTAACTCTTCATCTGAGTTACATGTTGGTTCAATGAAACAAATACTTATTAAATTGGATATTTTTCTATCTTAAATAGTCAGTTTGCTCTTCGTTTGGGTTGGTTTTACTTTGATTTATGGGGTGAACATCTGGCATGACTCATCTAGTTTGCATAAATAGTTAAGTTTTTCTATTGAATGTAGTTGTTCAATATGTATGGTTGTATGTGTTTTGTGTTTTTACATGAATTTAATTATTATTGGTACATGCTTAATGATCCATTAATGTTTTATATCTCTTAGATTAATCATGACTTCATTCACCCTCTATTTTAAACCAAACTAGAAAAGAAATCTAGATATTGTCCTAATTGTTAAACGGTACAG
Source organism: Capsicum annuum (assembly GCF_002878395.1). Classification (NCBI taxonomy): domain Eukaryota; kingdom Viridiplantae; phylum Streptophyta; class Magnoliopsida; order Solanales; family Solanaceae; genus Capsicum; species Capsicum annuum. Next base: position 611 of record NW_025842026.1, read on the forward strand.
TTTTGTGTTGGTTGAAGTGTGTGTCACGATGCGAGGCTACCCCCTAGTCGTGACAACAGTGCTCACGGTCACAAGTGACCACAAGTTAACCCATAAGTTGGTACCTGCTGTGAGTACTTAATAAAATATGAACATAACATATGCACTGAAGATAAACTGAGAAGGAAAATATAAATCTAAATATTGAAATATTGAATCAATCATAAGCCTGAAACATCTGATAAAAACTAAAAGTAACTAAATGACTATCTAACTGTTCTGTCTGAATGTCCAAAAGCCTCTAAACTGACTAAGGATTTGATGGGACAGACCCCAACTAACTCTGAATGACTGAACAAAATGTAAAATAGTAAAATAACTGAATAAGCTTAATATGCCCTCAATAGCTGAGGAATCACCACTACGGTTGCTGAATTATGTTGAGTTGTCTAATGGTGATCGAGAAACTATGCGTTCAATCCTATAATATAAGACATTATAGCACAAAGAAAAGTATGTGGTCAGTACTTTGAATATGCTGATATATGAGATGAGGTTGGGCTGATATACATGGGGTACAGTGCATATAAAATAAGGACTGACTGAATCGCATGAGATAACTGAACATGAATGCATTAAAACTGTGATATCTGAGAATGTAAGACCAAGCATAAATCTATAATCTGAAGTAAGTTTGAGCTTGAAAGACTATAAACTATATAACTGAATAACTAAAAGTCAGTACACTTGGTCAAGCAAACCTGAACTAAGAATATATTAAATACTATACTGAGACTGTGGGAGCTATCATATGACCGATATAAATCATGTGAGCTATCATGGAGTCAAACATCTGACCACTTTGAGGTGGGTTGTTCTATCCTTGCCATTGGAATAGAACCTGAAATGAATTGGAGTGATCACTAAACTAAGCTCATATTGGGCAAGGGGAAACACTCTCTGGCGAGGCCCCTAAACATACGGTGGCACATAGTTTCTGGGAAATTAAGGTGCATTGAACCCACACTTTCCACTTAGACCTAAATCCTACTCCTAATTGAAAGACACTGAAATACTAACTGGTGCATGCACTGATAACTAATAACTAATAAGCTCAGGTCATGGTATTCTGAAATAACAGTGCATACAGATTTGGAGGTAATTATGAACATATAAACTGATAATGCTCATCATGAATATGAATATTTAAGTATACTTATAAAATTCATGGATTAACTATCTGAATATTTGAAAAGCATGATTTTTATAAATCACATAGGTACCGGGTGTTCATAATCCACCAGCATTGAATGAATTAACAATAATGCCACATAAAAACTTTAAAACCATAGTAGGGGATCATTTTTTAAAAACCATCACTTAGGAATTTCATCAAACACATGAGAGTCGTGAACTTAAGTATGAGAATGGGTAAAGCATGCGAGAATAATATGCTTACAAGACTAAAATCATAACCTAGGGATTTAACGTGAAGATTACATTGTTTAAAACATGTAATGGCTCATCTTACCTGAAAACACTTATAAATATAACTTGCAATTGAACTAACAAGAAATTGATGGAGATATTTCAATTTAAACATGAATACTTATAATTTAAAATAAAAAAAAAATAGATTCTTAGACTCCATGGGTGAAAGGAACCCATGGATGAACATCACTCAGACCTCACTAGATGAATTTGTGAAGATTATTAGGAATTTCTTGAGATTTGGATATTGAATTCCTTTATTTCTTAAGAATAGTTTAGGATTTTTTCTTGAGATGGGAGATGGATTTCTTGAGAGTTTTTATGAATAAAGGGGCAAATAATGCTCCTTGGGGACTTAATTTCGTGTTATGGACTATTTGGGTAGAG
>NW_025842027.1:0-1100 GCF_002878395.1 Capsicum annuum
GCGTACCTAATGGTTTGAGAAAAAAATAAATGGCAATTGGTAAAAGGTGAGGGAAAAGAATTCATGGGGACTGTTTTTGGAGAAGAAGAGTTAATAATAAAAAGAGAAGACAGTTTTTTTTTTTAAAACGGAAAAATTATTAGTGTAATTTAACTTTTAAAAAGTCACATGCTTAATTATGATATGTCTCTAAATACATAAAAATTAATTGAAGAGAATATTTTATAATAACAGAAAGACTTCATAATAAGAATAAATAATCAATCTCTGCAAATTCTTGAACTTAGTATGATTGCATTATTTTGTCTCTATAAACACCACAACTTCATTGACTTCTCAATTATTTTATCTTGTTCGTTTTTCTTCTTCGTTCCTACAATAAGAAATTAAAAATATATTTATACAATATTGTAAGTTACTTTAAGAAAAACTTAAATGATTTTTTTCAATCTTAAATATCTAAAATTAGAATATAATTTAGATTATTAAGAAAAATATACCTATCCATAAATTCTTTATACGGCTTTGTCAATCATGGTTCTTCATGTGAAAGCAACTATATTATGTGATGATTAACATTTATTTTCATGTTCTTCCCCACCCATATGCATGGTACAATAATGAAGAAGAGAAAGAATAACCTTGAATGAGAAATTTTATGAAATAAAACATGAATTTATATAGGCAAATTGGAAGAATTCCATAAGATTGTCAGAAAGTTACAAATTAAATTTTAGGAGGTTATGAAGATTAAAAATGGGAATTTTGAATATTATTAAGAGTATCATTGAAGAGGTATGACTTATGAGTAGTTAATTTTATTAAAGTTACTAAATAAAAAAAAAGAATATATATAAATGGGTATAGCTATTTGTGATTTTATCCTTCTAATTGATAAACACTTTTTCAACTCTTTTCCCTCCATAAATGAAAAATCTGAGTGGTTGAAACAATAAAATTATTTTATTAGTATGTGAAAAATTAAATATAGAGTCTTTTATTACTACAACATTAAAAACAAGGATACAACAAGTAGAGAGACTGTTTTCGATAGACCCCCAACTCAAGATAAAGGATAGTAAACAAGAGCATAGTGAAAC
>NW_025842028.1:0-3866 GCF_002878395.1 Capsicum annuum
TATACTCGGTTCCTTTCCATGGTACTGACCCACATCTTCAGATGTGGCCTGTATTTTCTCAGAATATAGGTTCAGGTGCTCAATTCCAGGTTTGATAGTGATTCTTCGAGCATGCTGTTCTACATCCTCTATTGTGGTGAGTCCTTATGTTCTGAGGACGTGATGTGTGATGTTGGTTTCACAAAATTGTTTATATTTGATAATTGAGTATGAGTCAGTTGGGGCATGTCTCAATGGCTCGCTGGTTTTATTGATTTTCTTAAAGGCTTAGCAGACTAGTATAGATGTTGGGAGTTGACTAATAAGTTGTATTTTGTTATCTTTCTGAAATTCTTTTGTTCTTTGATGATGATTACTCTATTGATATTTGAGGTTTATTTATGGAAACCCCGTTGATTTGTGTTGAACTGAATGAAAATGGCTCAAAGGGTTAGCTTGGGGCTACTCGTAGCCTCAAGCACCGCGTGACGCTTCAGGACCCATTTTTTGGGGCATTACACATACCCAGTGTATTCCCATAATGTGGGGTCTAGGGAGGGTAAAGTGTACGCAGTCCATAGCACTACCTCATCTGAAGTAGAGAGGTTTTTTTCAATAGACCCCCGACTTAGGAAAGATAACCAATATGATCAAACAAAAATCATAAAAGCTACCAACAAAAAACGAATATCACACCGCTATATAGTAAAGGAAATAAAAACCCACAAAGTGATATTATAGACGAACTATACAAAAACATCACCAAAATACCACGAACAAGAGGCTAAAAAACACTATAGGCACAGATAAATATAGAGCACTCTTCCCTACTGATACGAACGTACAACTACCTACTACCCTCTACCCTAATCCACGTCCTCCTCACCTTCCTATCAAGGATCATGTACTCCATAAGCTGTAACTGTCCCATGTTCTGCTTAATCACCTTACTACAATATTTATTCAGCCTACCTCTACCCCACCTAAAACCATCCATAGCCAGTCTCTCATACCTTCGAATTAGAGCATTCGTTTCCCTCCTCATCACATGATCGAACCAATACAATCTCACTTCTCCCAACTTATCCTTCGTTGAAGCCACTCCTACCTACTCCCAAATAGTCTCATTTCTAACCCTATCTAACATGATAAGTCCACACATCCATCGTAACATCCTAATCTCTGGGATTTTTAACTTTTGATGTGGGAGCTCTTAACTGGACAATACTCTACTCCATACAATATAACCAGTCAGATTGCCACATGATACCAAAGATAAGACTCTATTTCAACTACGCTTCACCAATACAATGTGTAACATCCTTGTCAATCTCATCATTCCCTTGAATCATAGACCCAAGCTACTTGAAACTCTCCCTCTTCTAAATGGCTTAAGAATTCAGCTTCTTAACCACTTCATCCTCATGCGAAAAATTACTGAACTTATATTCCAAATACTCTGTCTTGGTCCTGCTCAACCTAAATTCTTTAGACTCAAGGGTTTGTCTTCAAACCTTTATTTGATCATTAATTCCCCCGAGTCTCATCAATTAGAACAACATCATCTGCAAATAACATATACCAAAGCACCTTCCCTTGGATACGATGTGTCAAAACATCCATCACCAAGGTAAATAAAAATGGGCTAAGAGTCGATCCCTGGTGTAACCCTTTCAAAATAAGAAATTTCTCTGAATCACCTCCTACCATCCTTAAACGGTTCTTTTCCCTGTTGTACATGTCCTGAATTGACCTAGTGTATGCCACGGGCACCCATCTAACCTCCAAGAACCTTCGTAAAATATCCTTAGGAACTTTTTCATATGACTTCTCAAGATCAATGAACACCATGTGCAAGTCCTTCTTTCTTTCCCTAAACTTCTCCACTAATAATATCTTACGAGGTGAATAGCCTTAGTAGTCGAGCGACCTAGCATGAAAATAAATTGATTCTCAAAAAAAGTCATGATTCTCCCCATCCTCAACTCAACCACCCCCTCTGAAACCTCTATGGTATGACTCAACAACTTTATGGCTCTATAATTAGTACAACTCTGAATGTTACCCTTGTTCTTTATAATGGGATTATTGTACTCCATATCCAAGATTCAAGCATCTTTTCCACCCTAAAAATAATGTTAAACAACCTTGTCAGCCATACTAAGCCTGCCCCACTTGTGCACTTTAAAATATCCATTAGAATCTCACTAGGCCAGATGCTCTACCATTACCCATCGTATGAATCACACCCTTGACTCATCCACCTTGATATGCCTATAATAACCATAATCGCGACACTTCTCTAAGTTCTCTAAGTCCACCAATACAAAACCTTTGTCCACCTCATCATTCAAAAGTCTATAAAAATAGGACTACCACCTTCTCCTAATATGGGCATCCTCAGCTGACACTTTTCCATCTTCTTCTTTAATACACTTTACTTGGTCAAGGTCACGAGTCATCTACTCCCTATCCTTATCAAGTCTATACAACCTCTTATCCCAGTCTTTTTTCTCTAAAGTCACATACAAACTCTCAAAAGCTGCTATTTTAGCCGTCATAACTGCTAACTTAGCCTCCTTTCTTTGCTAACTTATACTCCTCCCTATTCTTCTGCTTCTCCTCATCATCCTTGCTCTTAACCAAATTATCATATACCACCTTTTTAGTTTCTACCTCTTTTTAACTTCTTCATTTTACCATCAGTCCCCTTGATGCTTGCCAGAGCAGCCTCTCGAGATACCCAACACCTCTTTATCGATCTCCCTAATACAACTGGCAGTTTTCTCCACATCCCCTCTACTCTCCCAAGCCCCCATAGACAACAACTTTTTCTCTATATCCAAAGCACTAGCCATAGTCAAGTTACCCCACGGCTAAACTATTCAAATATGAAAAATAAATTAATTAGAAATATATAGTATGATACAAATAAATATAAAATATACAATATAAAAAATATATAAAATACAAAGTTTGACAACAACACCAACAAAAAATGAAAGAAAAAATACAAATAAAATAAAAAGAAGGAGAAAATGAAAAAAATAGAAAAAAAACAAGAACAAAACAGTAAAAAAAATACAAAAAAAGGACTACAGATAAAAAAATAAAAATATAAAAACAAAAAAATAGGTTGGAAATAGAAAAGAAAAAAATAAAATATAAACAATGAGAAAAAAAATAAAAAGATAAAAAGAAGCAAAAAGAAAAAAATGAAAAATAGAAAAAAAATGAAAAAAAGAAGAAACAAAAAAAAGGAAAAGAAAAGCTAGAAATTAATTGAAAGGAGAGAGGCTATGAATTGTATTTGATTGAAAAGAGAGACTATGAATTGTAATTAATTGAAATTTAGGCTAAATAGGATAATTAGGAGCTTATGTCTGTTAAGTCATGTAATTATCCCTAAAAAGGCGAAAAGAAAAGAAAAAAAACAAAAATAGGAAAAGATGAAAAACAAAAAAATGAGAAATAAAAATAAAAAAGTACAAAAAAAGAAACAACCAATAAAGAAAAATAAGAGAAATAAAAGTTAGAAATAGGAGAGAGGGAAGTAAGTGAAAAAAATAAAAAATTAAAAAAAATAGAAAAAACCAAAAAGTAAAAGAATAAAATGAAAAATAAAAAAATAAAGAGAAAAAAAGTCTAGAGATATAAGAGAGAGAGAGACATAAAGTCACTGCTGAACTTGTTCGAGATTTGCAAAATGTCACTTTAACTTTGTGGATGACTTATCACCCCATAAAAATTATAAAAACGATTATAAATAGATCATTTTGACTGAATTTCAGCCTAAGTTTGGGTTCCACACAAATGACGCGCGTGAAGGAGAAAAATTGATTGCAAGAATAAATTAAAAAATGTCACGTGTCAATAATTTTTCAATT
>NW_025842029.1:0-2181 GCF_002878395.1 Capsicum annuum
TTTTTGGAAATTTTTATATCGTTGGAAAGCTTATTCAATAACCTTCGTATGGAACCATCGACGGGCAAATTCCGGTATAAATAAAGTCGATTCCTATACACATATAATCAAACTATACACTTGAAACCATCTCAAAATAATCAATACTCATACTTAAACTCATATATACCTAACTTATGATCAATACATATACTCCAACACGTATAACCATGGCTAATGCACATAATTAAGTACGGGGTGTTACAAGGGTAAAATTTTTATGCAAGTTAAAAGTATTAATTAAGCAATAGTTAATAGGTTCATGAACAAAAATTGTCTTTCTTTCAAGTTTCAAGAACCTAAAACGTAAATAAATTTACAATTGTTAATGCATTTGTAACTCAAGATGCATTTGTTTCAATTGTAATTTCATATTCATTTTCTTTGTAACTCAAAATACATTTATTTCAATATTAATTGAAACATAGAAAACTTTTAATCGATGTACTTATTTCAAAAAATTGATTGAAACATAAATTTCAGTAATAACAAATTGAACAGCTTCACACTTCCAACTCATTGACCAGGTGATCAGCAATCTTTTGATTTTGTTATCAAAGAAAGTCCAGCAATACAGACTGGGTCTTTGCCTCTTTGGGTCCCCCAATTTGATCAGTTTTTGGTTTTGTGCTATGTATATGCCAAACCAGTACCAGTGAGAGGGACAAATGGTTGGACAATAGCAGGTGGCTTGCTGCACAATGGCAATGAAAATACACGCATAGGCGTATGCTTAAACCACGGGAAACAAAACACGTTTCACCGTTACACAACTTTCTTTCCTTTTGTAAATATGAGCCCGATGCACTATTTGGGGTTCACGCAAAATTTACAGAAGAGTTGCATTCCTAAAAAGTGTGACGTCGATACCATATTTTGATGTATTATTTTATTATTCTGGTTATAAAAAGAAAATGTATGCTTGTTTCATTTTATGTGATAAATTTTATTTTTAATTTATCACAAAAATAATATCTACATTATTTGGAAGTTATAAAATTTTAGCAGCATTTTCTTCCCCTTACTAGTATAAAATTTGTTGAAACACACCTGATTTACAAATTTATTTACTTTAATAAAAAGAAAAAAATATGTAAAATTCTCACTCCACGCGTTTAAACAATTGCTCCAATACGGAGTAATCTACTACACAATATTTTTTATTATATAAAAAAAGAAATGAACTTCCCAAATTATGTATCTGATTTTTGCCTATGTATCTTAACGAATAATATAAGTATTTTGTGTCCATACTTACTAGTGATATTATTCAAAATAAATAAATGTGTACACAATAATAAATATAATGAGGATCATGCAAAATAATGTTTCATCATTGTTCGATGTTACAATGAGAACTTACATTGGTTCAATTTTTACCTGTCACCTTTCAACAATTTTTCATTAAACCTTTTCTATACTTTATTAATTAATTTTTAAAATATAGGGTTTGTGATACATATCTAAAGTATGTTTCTTGTTTTTTTGACGAATTACCAATCAAGCGAAAATTTAGATAGTTAAATAATTAAATTATTAAGAAGCTATTTGATAGGGGAATAAGGAATAATTAATTTTGAAATTAATTTTAAGATAAATTTATTTCATGATTGATTGTAATAAAATTTATGGATATTTTAAAATTAATTATTTTGAGATTGTAATGTTATTTTATTTTTGATAACTAATTTAGAAATTAGTAATGAGCGAAGGAAGTTAGGGAAGGAAAATAAGGGAAACTTCCTTGCCACTCTTTCCACTTATTCCAATTTTTTCTTGGGAAAACGGTTTCCAAATTATAACCTCTTTCCCCCCACTATAAATATACCTTCTTCTTTTCTTCCTAGTCAAGCTTTAACATTGCTTTAACTCCTTACAATAAACCAATCGACAAAGCAATCCTCTCTCTCTCTTTTTCCCAAAAAGAAGAATAAAGAAAAGCAACAAAGATGATGATGATGTCAATTTTCAGTTCGTTTGATGTTCTCTCCGCTGAGATTTTCGGCCAAAAGCTCACCCGCTCTTGGCCACCGGCCACTTCCGACAACAAACAACAACCAGGTATGGGCCCTACTGTATCAGATCGCAAGACCGCTGCGGTTTCTCTGCCGTCTACTTCTTCTACTGGTGGACTGAACAAGG
>NW_025842030.1:0-1367 GCF_002878395.1 Capsicum annuum
TCTTTCCTTTTGGAAGCATTTTTGGAAGCACAGGAATCAGGATTAATCGAGGAGAAATGTTCACATTTCCAAAAATTCATGTGAGCAACTCAACTTGAATCAACCAAGTTGGCGTCGTCGCCGCCGTCAAATCATGAATCCACCACTACTTGCCGCTATCGCCGGAGCTCCGATGACTTTTGGCGTCGTGGACTAGTCCCAACAAGTGCACCACCTCAACACGAGCACACCCCAATAAAAATCATCCAAAATCGATGCTCCAATCGCCGTAAAATCGTATTTGAGTGTAACGCCGCCGCTGATGAACTCCGGTGAAGGCGGCGCCGCCACTGTCCACCACCAATCGATGCAACACCACCACCAAATTTTATTTTAGCTATTGCACCAATTGTTGAAATAATTGTTAATTTTGTCATTTTGATGAAATTGAAGATAGACCCATTTGGGGTGTGTGTTCTTGAAATGGAATGGAATTAGTTATTTATTTTTTATGAAATTTCAAAATTTGGTGTGTGTGTGGGGAGCAGCCATGATGTTTTGTGTTTTGTTGAAGAGAAGAAAGAAGAATTGAAGAAGAATTGAGGAAGAAGAAAAAAAAATGAATTGAAGAATAAGAGAAAGAAAATAAATAAAGAAAAATAATAATTAAAATTATATATATTTATTTAAAGAAATATTAAAATTAAATTTTTAATAAAAAAATTCAGTTTTCACTCTCTTTAAAGCAAGTGAAACACATACTCTTGCCACGTCAGCGTTTGGGGGAGTATATATTTTATTTTTAAATAGTTCAGGGGGGTCATAGGACCTCTTTAAAGTATAGTTGTGTAGTTGGGATTTGGAGTAAAGGTTGGGGGGTATTTGTCCATTTTCTCTAATAATAATAATAATAATAATAATAATAATAATAATAATAATAATAAAGACGTCGTTTTAACACAAAAAGTAAAACTTTGACAGTGCACAAATATGACCTTTAACTATTTAAAACTGCACAAATATGACCTCTCTCCAAGTCAGCCCTTTTAACGACGTGGCACCGTGTGATTGGATTACCTTTCCACATAGGCGCGAGTGAGACTCACGCATGGGGTTGCAAAATCGGAGGTCATATTTATTCAGGTTTTGAATACTTAAAGGTCTTATTTGTGCACTATCAAAGTTTAAGGTCAAAGTTATAATTTGGTGTCAAGTTTAGATTCAAAGTTCATTTTTATGTATTATGAACTTGCTACATACTTTGCATTTGATATTATTTAAATTTTCTTACATCAATTTTTTTCTGAACATGGACATTATATATATATATATATATATATATATATATATATATTAGGAATAGTAAAAAATGTTGTGACATCTTTCGT
>NW_025842031.1:0-5962 GCF_002878395.1 Capsicum annuum
AAAATCAATTCACCAAGTTTTTAGGGATTTAGATAAGAATCGGGAAACTATCTTAAAAATAATGGAATCTTACTACAAATTTGAAGGAGAATGGAGTAAATAATCCTTATCCAAGCTCCAAAATCTCCCACAACTACTATCTCTAAGCTCTCTATTTTTAAGGATTTAAATATATTGGAGATAGATGAGAAATATTAAAAATGGGCTAAAGGGGAGAGGGGTATTCATACCCTTCCTAAGTACATGTGTAATGAATATGCAATTTGCTAATGAGCACAGACTCCTCCGCGAAGGTCAACCGCTCATCCAATTGGACAGAGTCTTATCTAAGCACATGAGGTGGATCAGGAATATACCACCGCAACATGGAAAAATGGAAATCAGATGGACAATAGTGAAATATGGAGGTAAGTCTATCTCATAAGCCACCTCACCCACTATGTGAAGAATCTCAAAGAGTCTAATATATTTGGGGTTGGGCTTGCCTTTCTCTCGAACCTCATTATACCCTTTATGGGTGATACATGGAGGAATACCCAATCACTAACTCCAAATTTTAAAGTACAAAGTCTACGGTTTGCATAAGCCTTCTACCTACTCTAAGCCAGCCTCAACTTATCCTTAATCACCCTTACTCTATCCAACTACCCCTGAAGTAAGTCAGTGCCCTAGGGTCTATCTCAAAAGTCTCAGACCATCTAATTAGAGAATGACATTGCCTACCATATAAATCCTTAAAAGGAACCATATCACTATTTGATTGGTAATTGTTATCATATGTGAACTCTTTCAAGTCTAAGTGTTACTCCTGCTATCCTAAAAAATCCATAACAAGCTCGAAGAATATCCTTGATAACCTAAATAGTTTGCTCCGACTAGCCATCGATTTGAGGATGGAAGGTTATACGAAGATCCACTTGAGTACCCAACTCCTTCTGAAAATCTCTCCAAAAGCTAAAAGTGAACACAAAACCCCAGTCAAAAATGATAGATATAGGTACACCATCTAAATGGACTATTTCTCTCACATAGATATGGGATAACCTCTCAGCACTAAAGGACATTTGAATAGGAATGAAATATACCGACTAGGTCAACCAATCCACAATAACCAAACTACCACCAGAACCATAGAAAGTACCTGGCAAGCCATTAACAAAGTCCATAGTAATCTACTTCCACTTCCACTCCGGAATGGGCAACCTCTGAATCAATCCACTAGGTCATTCATCTCGACCTTCACCTACTAACAACATGGACAACAACTACAAATTCTACCAAATCTCTCTTCATTCTACTCCACTAATATTATCTTAAGTCTCTATACATCTTGGATATACCCGGGTGAAAAAAATACCTAGAGTTATGAGCCTAGTGCAAAATTGACAGAATCAAGTCATTAATCCTCAGAACACAAATACAACTATCAAATCTCAAGACACCCCTAAAATCTATGGAAACTTTCTTAGAATTACCCCTCAACACCTGATCACGGATGATGCAAAGCTTCTTATCCTCAAACTGGCGATCTTGAATCTACTCAAATAGTAAAGATATCGCCTCCATACTAGCAAAAATCCTACTAGGGACTGAAATATCAAGTTGGCAAATGACTGAATGTCCCATGATAACAACCTCTAAGAAATTAAAATACAAACTAAGCTACCCATACTCACTGCCTTCTGACTCAAGGCGCCTACTACTAGATTCACCATACCTAGATGATACAAGATAGAGATATCATAACTCTTATTAAAATCCATCCATCTATGCTATCTAATATTAAGCTCTTTCTGTGTCATAAGGTGCTGAAGACTGCGATGGTCTATGAAAATATTATAATACACACCATAAAGTTAATACCTCTAAATCTTAAGCACGAAAACTACCGCCACCAACTCCAAATCATGAGTGGCGTAGTTGTCCTTGTCCATGTAATATCCTCTAATTAAAGGAAATTTTAGTTTAAATAAAAAGAAAAAAAGGATTAAAGAAGGGAAAATTGGAATGGGCTAAAAGCCCATTGGCACGTCTAAAACAAAAGGGAATTAGGGGATAATAGGTCTCCATCATGCAAGAGCCTCCAACAAAGAGAAAATAAATAAGGACTTTGGGTTATAGAAAATGCAATAATAGCTGCATCAAAAAATCAGATATCTTTCTGGAGAAAAAATAAAAAGGAAGAAGAAAAAAAGGGTTTGACCGAAGGTTTTATTTAGGCTTAGGTAAATCTATTTCTACATCCTTATCATAATTTTTAGTGTAATTTATTTTGGGTACTAAAATTTGATTATTAGAGGCAAGAATTATGCACCCTAAGGTATTATTTTGGTTATGAAATTTGATGAATTCAATATCATCCTAAAATTCTAGAGTTGGATGATTTGAAGTACTTATGTTTTATCCTAAATAAAGAAACTAACATGAGATTGATATAATGTGATTATAGATTTGAACAAAGAAAGTCATACCAATTGTTTGAGGTGATAAATTTGGTATTCCAACAAGTATACTATGTGTAGTAACCTTTCCATGATTTGTGTTTCTTAACTTTCATATATTATACATGATTTTGATAAAACAATAATTACTAAATGCTTTGAAATTCCATGTGGGGTAAGTATTTTACTTGATATGATGCTGAAATTGGGTATTTGAGATATTCATAAGACATATTTACCATTACTTGAGATATGATCACTGATGTTATGAAAGTTCTTCACTTACATGGGAAATAAGTATTTTGGAATGTGTTTCAATCAAGTTTATGTGTGTATGTATTGATATGAACTTAAATGCTCTTTACTATTTTTAAAATGATTTTATATGAGTATTTACTGTTTATAAAGAAAGTATAAATGAGAGTAGACCTTGATTTGAATTATGTAGCTAAAGGTGGGTTCGTTAGACCTGCTGGACCTTGTATTTACTAATTACTATTACACCCATTTCTAGTTGAAAGGTAGAACTAATATACTATTACTGATTTACCTCGAGTGGGGACCTATTGATATGATATTGGACTCCTTTACAAGTGGTCCACTGTTATTGGCTATTCTTGATATAGAATTCCATACTGATTACATGATTCATTCTTATAAATCTCATATATATGTATAACTTGATATGATACAATTCTTATTGAGTTTATTATTGAACTATTAGGTCATCTTGCTTACATGAAACAAATGATTACTGTTTTCTAAAATAGCATTTATTTCATGTTATTTTAAGACTTGTTCCCATTAAAATGACTTTAGTTAAGTTATTACTCACTTAGCTAGCATCTAACTCCTCGCTAATATTTTACAAAGAGCGCAAGTAACTGTGAGGATTTCATTGGCTAGAGGATTCGAGTGGCATATTACTGGTGAGCCCCCTATATTTGTTCGCGTGGGAAGCAACTTATTTATTTGTTATGCTTTTTTCTTGAAAACTCTTAGAGTTGTTCCGTAGTCACTTCTTTAGAGTTTAAGCATTATTTTATTATTTTGGACTTATGAAGATGAAATTCGTATTGTTATTTGGTGCATTGTTGATAGTTTTTGTACATTGTTAGTGATGTTGGTGGAGGATCACAATTCACTTAACACTTTAGGAGATTTTTTCAAGAAGCATTGGGTACCCAAGTAGATCTTAGTACTGTATTTCATCCACATATAGACAGATAGTTTGAGCGTATTATACAAATTTTGAAGGATATGTTGAGAGAATAAATTCTTGATTTTGGAGGTTGTTGGTACACTTACTTACCCTTAGCTGAATTTGCTTACAATAAGAGTTTTCAGTCAAGCATTCAGATGGCTCCATATAAAGCCTTGTATGGTAGGCAATGTTGTTATCCTATCAGGTGGTTTGAATTTGGAGAGGCTAAGGTTTTAGGACTAGACTTAGTACAGGAAGATATGGACAAGGTCCAATTGATTAGACAGAGGTTGCTCATAGCTCAAAGCAGACAAAAATCCTATACAAACAAGAGAATCAGAGATTTGGTGTTCACAGTTAGGGATAATATTTTTCTATGAGCCTCTCCTATGAAAGGTGTGATGTAATTCGAGAAAAGCGGTAAATTGATCCTAAGATATATGGGGCCTTATTGATCATATAGGAGAAGTGGCATATCATTTGGAACTTCCTCTAGAGATATCTTTCATCCATCTAGTGTTCTATGTATCTATGCTAAGGAAGTGTTATTATATTCTTCTCATGTGATCGTAGCACCAATCTTACAGTTGGATGAGAACTTAACCTATTAGGAGGAACAAGTGGCCATTATTTATCGACAAGTAAGGAAGTTTCGGTCGAAATAGTTTCTATCCGTGAAAGTCATATGGAAGAACCATACCATTTAAGAAGCTACATGGGAGTCAGAAAAGGATATGCGAGTCAACAACAATAACAACAACAAACCCAGTATATTCCCACATAGTGGGGTATGGGGAGGGTAGAATATACGCAGTCCATACCACTACCTCTAGGGAGGTAGATAGGTTGTTTCCGATAGACCCCCGGCTCAAGACAAAAGACATTAAATAGAAGCATCAAAATCGTAGAACATGATACAAATAAAATAGGTACGACACTCGCAATTAGAGAAAAAAAAGAAATACATACATAAATCAATAACTAAAGCCATAAATAAATAGATAAATACATACATTTGGCAACAAACGACAACAAGTCCACCTACTTACTGACTACTACTTCTCCACACCCTTAGCCCTTAGCCCTCTACTCAAGTACGCTCAATTATTTCAGTCTACAGGTATACACTTATTTTAAATTTCGAGACCAAATTTCATAAGGTAGGAAGAATTTAATATCCCTTAATTAATGGAAATTTGTGTTTTAAAAAAAAAGATTAAAGAAGGAAAAACTGGAATAGGCTAAAAGCCCATTGGCACGTCTAAAATAAAAGGGGATTAGGGGATATTGGGGCTCAATCATGCAACAAGCAACAATAAATAAAAAAACAAATAAGGACTTTGGGTTAGAGAAAACGCAACAGTAGTTGGGTCAAAAAAATCAGATAACCTTCTGGAGAAGAAAATCAAGAAGTGAGAAGAAAAAGGGGGGTTTGACCGGGGGTTTCTTTTGGGTTTAAGGTAAATCAATTTCTACATCTTTCTTATTGTTTTTAGTCTATGTAATTTATTTTGGGTTTTGAAATTTAATTATTAGAGACAAGAATTATGCATAGTAAGGTATAATTTTGGGTATGAAATTCAATGAATTGAAAGTTATCCTGAAATTCTAGATTTTGATAATTTGAAGTAGTTATTTTTTAGCCTAAACACAGAAATTAACACGGGATTTACATGATGTGATTATATATTCGATCGAATGAATTCATTCCAATCGTTTGAGGTGACAAATTTTATATTTCGATAAGTGTATTGTGAGTAGTGACCTTCCCATGATTTGTGTTTTTTAACTTGCATATTTTAGACATGATTTTAATAAAATGAGAAATAAGAAATGCTTTGAAATTTCACGTGGGACAAGTCTTTTACTTGATATCATACCGAAATTGGGTGTTTGAGATATTCATAAGGCATATTTACCGTTACTTGAGATATGATCACCGATGTGATGAAAGTTCTTCACTTACATGAGAAATAAGTATTTTGACATATGTTTCAATCAAGTTTATATGCCTATGTTTTGATATGAACTTAAATGCTCTATACCATTTTAAAAATGCTTTCATACGTAGATTTATTGTTTACAAAGAAAGTATAAATGGGAGTAGACCTTGATTTGAATTCCATAGATAACAACGAGTTCGTTAGACCTAGTGAACCTTATATTACTAATTATTGTTACTGCCCTCACTAATGGGAGGTAGAACTAGCATACTGTTACTGATTTCATTCGAGTAGGGACCTACTAATATGATATTTAACTTCTTTATAAGGGGTCCATTGTTGTTGGCTATTCTTGAAGTAGAATGCCACACTAA
>NW_025842032.1:0-1520 GCF_002878395.1 Capsicum annuum
GATGATGATTACTCTGTTGACATTTGAGGGTTATTTATGGAAACCCCATTGATTTGTGTTGAACTGAATGAAAATGGCTCAAAGAGTTAGATTGGGGCTACTCGTAGCCTCAAGCACCGTGTGACGCTCTGGGACCCATTTTTCGAGGCATTACAGATATATCACAATGGCTAAAACTCTGTCAGCTTCTTGTAGACTAAACTCTCTTCTCTTTAGGCTCCGAGTTCTTTTTGGGGGTGATGGTCTAATTTACTAGAGGCAACGAAGTTCTTAAATGACTAGATTCTCCTGGAACACTAGCTAAGCTAATTGTCTTAGTTCTCTTCAATTAAATCAATAAGCTTTTTGATTGATTCAGGGCGCCGCCCCCTTCTTAGAATTAGAACCCACTGAGGAGGGCCTCAGCCCGAGAAGGGGAGAGTGGCCGAGTGGTCAAAAGCAGCAGATGGTAAATCTGTTGAAGTTTTTCTACTTAGGTTTGAATCCTGCTTCTCCTACTTGTTTTTTGTAGACTTCAAAGAAGAGAAATGAGGCATTCCTCATTTTAGGAAGGCCAATCGAGCGAAGCTCTTTCTTTTTTCTGGTTGTGTCGTGAAGTGAAATTGTATCGTATGTTAGTTAGAGAGGTTGGAGAACTACTACAATCTATAGATTTCCCATATATATCCAAACCCAATGAGAATATAAGCGAGTCGCTTCCGGCCGGTCTTGTAGTCATAGTCTTTTAGCTTATGTAGTTGTTGGCCTTCCTACGCACATGCGTCCTCCAGAATGCCTCCTTGTTTCAAGACAAAGCCAAGCCGATACATATGATATGCAAAGGAAAGACCCTCATTTCATAGCACCTGGGGAATGCAAGTTTGATCGAGGATTGGAGAGGAGAGGTAGAATAAAGGGCTCGAGATGGATTTAGGAGTCTTTGTGAGAGCCGTATGTGGTAAGAGTTGCATGTATGATAATGAGGGGGGTTTGCGTCTATACTTATAGTTTGGTGCTTAGGCCTACCCACCATATTTGTTCCATGATCTATGGGTCTACTAGAGCTACCCACTTTGATCAATTAACCAAGATTTTGACCAAATACGAAATAACTGGTGCTCGATCTAGTGGTATTTTTATGGGGATTCTATTTATCATTGTAGAATCCCTATTTAAGATCACTGCAGTTCCTTTTTGGATGGCTATAGGATGGCTGCCTATAGGTGGTAGGGTAGGGTGGGTGGTACCGCTCTGTGGCCAATCTTTCTAACCATGCGTAGGCTGGGCTTAGAGTGCGTAAAACTCATCACTACCTCATAAGGGCATTGAGACCATAGAATGTTACACAAATGTGCCACTTTCTCTGTAGTATTGTCATACAGTTCCCCGCCAGAATAGCAACTCGCTCTGTAGTGTTGTCACACAAGATAAGCACATCGCCCTCCTGTTGGCCGGGCGAATCAAAGTTATGTTTTGGTTAACTATCCACCCAGTCAAGTGCAAAAAACATAGTAGAATCATGCAACGCATGCTATTGGTAT
>NW_025842033.1:0-4601 GCF_002878395.1 Capsicum annuum
ATTTATTGAAAATATGACCAGTTCTATTGTATCTTCAGTATTTTTTATATTTTCTAATTTTTGTGTAATTTTTTCACTTCCTTCTATCCAATCAGTTTTCTTTCTTATTTTATTAGTAACTCTTTTTGCTCTTACTTTCTGTTTACATGGTGTTGTTGTAACGCCCCGATTTTCTGAACTGAAATGCTACATGGTGCTTATGATCCTAAGGATCTCAAGCTAACCCATGACTGATATCTGTACCTGTAAACTGCATAATATCTCATAAAATATGCGAAAACATGAACTGTAAGGCCATAAGGTTCAATACTGATATATATCTGAAAAACATGGTATAACAATACCAAAAAGAAACATAAATACTGAAGTCTGAACATCTAATCTGACATCTTGTCTGAAAACCTCTAACTAAACTGAATAAGTAGTTGAAGGAACATGTCTCCAACTAACTCCATGAACTGAAAAACTAATCTAAAATACTATAATAAAGTAATAATAATATTGTCCTCGAATGAAGAGGAGCACTGACTGCTGAAATCTACAATGCTACTACTGCTCTAAAACTTGTGCCTCTATACCTATGGCATCAAATAAAACACCAT
Source organism: Capsicum annuum (assembly GCF_002878395.1). Classification (NCBI taxonomy): domain Eukaryota; kingdom Viridiplantae; phylum Streptophyta; class Magnoliopsida; order Solanales; family Solanaceae; genus Capsicum; species Capsicum annuum. The sequence continues at coordinate 603 of NW_025842033.1, forward strand.
AGCGTTAATGCGTCAGTACGACTGAATGTACTGAGTATACGAGTAACGGAGGCTAAATGCAAAGGGTTTTATATGCATGAACAATGTTGACTGATATAAACTTGAGAATACATACATATGTAACTGCAACTAAACTCATGGTGATACTGACTACTGAGTCTGAATACTGATAACATGAGTTTACTGATGCTGAGATATTGACTGACTGATTTTACTGATATTAAGATACTGAATAACTGAGTTTACTGATATTGAAATGTAGTTCACTAATAAGTAAGGAACTGATACTGTATTATTGAATACTTAGAGACTGATACTATATTACTAATAAAGGAATGATTATTTCTGATAGTTCTGATTATGAAGAACTGATTTGATTGACCGTATATAACAGTCCTGAAACTAATCTCATGATAACATAACTACTGAGTATTAATACTGATGAGATATATTTACTGATAACATATCATGAATAATAACTGAATTCTGATAACTGATATATCTGATAACATAAGTTCTGATAACTGATAGCATGAATGACTGTATCTGACAATCCTAAATCTGATGGAACAAGCTGAGTTCTGTACTGTATCTGAGTTGACTGTATCTGACAGTCCTGATATCCTGAAGAACTATTTAAGTTCTTTTACTAAGACTGATACTGAAACTGTGGGAAGTAGTTATCTAACCGACACACCTCAAATACGCTATAATAGCTAAGCTAGGGTCTAAGCTCAGCCCTGATTGGAAGGGTGTCAATACCGCACCACTGGTAAGGACAAGCTGTGAGTGACCCTCATCTAGCAGGTACTCTAATGAGAATGGTGGGAACCCTCATCTGACAGGTTAATCCACCCCATCTACCCTCAACTAACAGGTATTGATGTCTCAACCTATGCTGGCTACATAGTTCTGGAATGCAAGGACTGCTTCTAAGAATCACACCCTCTACTGGCAGGGGAGTTCCCATCCTTGGGTTTACTCGATGCTGAATCCTACTCCCAACTGAATGACACTGAATTGATTATACTGAACTTATTTCCTAGTTCATACTAGAATTAACTAAACTATTACTGAGTTTTCTGTTTAACTGAACTGAACATGGACTGAGTTTATTGAGTTTCGATGACTACTGGAACATTACTGAATTCTGTTAACTGACTAAATGCTACTGAGTTCTGTTAGCTGACTGAAGTCTACTGAACATGACTTGACTGAGAGTATTGTTAAAATATGACATGGCTCTAGGCACACAACTATATTTTTTGGGTACAAATACCCCTAGGACTCGATGAAAGGAAACTGACATGACTTGACATACAAGAGTATTTGACCAACATTAACAATCCATAATATAGTATCTATGGGGAATTCATAAATCATGTGGTTTTCACAACCTTTTCATATAGCGAACATCATGGTCAATTCTAATATCATGAAAAGCCAACAACATATTCATAGCACATTAATAGCATAGAAATCATCTTGATCAAGTAGACATGACAAAACTTAAGAGACATGGCAAAATCTTGGAGCATGAAGACTAGGTACTTGATCATCATTTATTCGTTGAGTCACATTATCAAACACATTGTCGGCATAGCTTTAGCATGGGAGTTAACTTAAGCACATGGATATGGCATGGAATCATCATTTAGATCACAAATAGGTTAAAGAGCTCAATTCTTCTTCACTTAGGCATTTTAACAAACACCTTGTATGAACTAGTTAGGGCATAGGCCTAATGAGCAATTTTAAACATCATAACACCATAATTTAACTTGATTCCACCAATTGAATCCACAAAATATCATGGCATCATGAACAACATGTAAAGATTCAAACTTTATTCACACAACATGGAATTCAAGTGAAATCATAAAACATGGAGTAAGGATTTGTTAATTGAGCACTCTTAAATCATGAAAACATGATTATGCCTATTCTAGGCATTTCGTCGAACACCTTGCATGCACACTTTATGGCATAGGTGTTCTTAATAATTTAGTCATCTTAAACCACTCAATTTCATGGGTTTTAACTACAAGCACACATACTTCATGAGAATCACCCTAAATTAATATCCTGAAGCATAAACAACAACCATCAACATGTACATGATCATATCTCAAAAAGACAATCACAATATAGTATTTAAAGCATGGTTCTTGAACTCCTACGGATGAAAGGAATCCGTGGATGAACACTACGCATACCTTAGGTGGAAGATTCTTGAAGAAATTCTTAGATATGTTCTTGATTCCTTGACTAGGGTTCTTGTTCCTTTGAGAGAAAATAAATTTGCTCTTGAGTTTGAAAAACTTGAATATCATATATTCTTGAAGAAGGATTTGATTATTGTTATAGGTTATGATCTTGAGAGAAACCCTTCTTTTGATGTTGAAGATAAATGAGGAGTTATACTCTTCAATTGATGGGATTTGGGTCTTCAAATTAAAACCCTAGCTTGAGTTATTAAGAGGATTTTGAGAAGAAGAGTATATTATGCTGCAAATAAGCCTTAATCCCGTGTTTGGGATATATATAGGGGTGGAAGATGACCAAAATACCCCTAAGGAATAATTAAAGTCAAATCTGTCCCTAATTGACTGTCTGATAGGCTGAAGTAAATTGATCATAACTTTTTATTTAGATGTCCAAATGGGATGAAACCAATTGAATTGAAAAGAATACTCAAAGATCTTTCTATTGAATATAGCATATATCATTGTTAATTATATGCATGAAGTTATAATAGTTTGAAGTTGACTAAAATTTTTTACCTGAAATGTGCCCGAAATGCGGGAGCATTTCAAACCAGTGAATTAGCCACTGAAATGCGCCCAAAATACACCCGGAATGTGTCCAATACGTACTAGGGACTTTTCCCATCACAACGAAACTTGAAAATCTAAAAATGGAGGTTGGGAAGATCATTAAATAAATCCCCGAAGTTAGGAGTCTAAAATGAGAGTAAGTGTTAAACTTGAACACTTAGAAAAAAAATTTTTGCTAAGTGTTGGAATCTCTCATGGAGCTTTACGAGCTGAATTTGACATGCGATTTTTACGGGGTCTTACAGTTGTAAACCACCAATATGTTCTAGTTATTATATGTGGGTATAATTTATCTAAAAACGGCATTCCTAGAAGTATATCTTTTTATGTTAGCTCATAATTATAGATTTCTTCTATTGTTAATATTTTATCCCATACTTGTATTTTTACATTCTTATCTTTATAAGTAATTAATCTTCCTTTGTTATTAAATCCTTTAACTATTATTGGTGTTTTGAATTTATTCCATTTACTTTTTGATAAACAATTATATCTACACAAATTAGCTTCTGCTCCTGTATCTATCATAGGCGTATAATATCTACTATAATATCCTTCTACTACTATCTTCATTAATACGTATATTTTCATATCATGTTAAAGCTCTTCTTAAGAATAATTTTTCTCTATTATATGTTATAGATGTATGTTCTATATTGTATGGTTTTACTTGTTCTAGCCATTTAATTCCTAATACTATGTTTTCTTTTTGCATTTCTTCCTTCATTTCAAATTCTATTTTCATTTTTCTAACTCCTATTGTTATTTCTTTTTCTGCTATATTTTTAGTGTTTATTAAGCTTCTTGGTAGATCTGGGCATATATTATTAGCAGATTTTATTTCCTCATTTTTTACTAGATATTTTGCTATATAATTTTCGTTTTGACCTGTATTTAAGAGTATTAAATATTTATTTTCATTTATTGTTCCTTTTATGTAATATTGGTTTAAATTAACTATTGAACTAGTTTCATAACTTGTTGTTTTTGATGAACTTGATGATTATGGTTTTTCATAAGCTATTCTTTTTGTTGTATCATTTATTATTTCTAAATCTTCTTCTATGTCTATATTTTTGTAACTATAATCATTATTATCAATAGTTTTTACAAATTGTTCAAAAGGACTTTCTTTTTGTATCTTATTAATTTTATTTTTTTC
>NW_025842034.1:0-1738 GCF_002878395.1 Capsicum annuum
AAATGAAGTGAAGTTAACTCAAAATAAGGTCAACAAATCTCACATTGATACTTACTTGAGTTGGAGAAATCAAGAGACTGATGTCGAGTGTCAAAGAATGTGTTTGTGTGTGTATAGGGGTTGAGTAGTATGTTGTTCCCGTTTCTTTTGTGTTTATATCAATTGGAAAATTTAATTATTTGGATGGGTCGGGTTGGGTCGGGTTATTAATTATTTTTATTTTTTTAAATTAAAATTGTAAAAATCGACCACGTGTGGTCAATTTTTATAATTTTTTGATAAATTAAATTTTAATAAACTACAATTGATAAATTAATTAATAAGTTAAAATAATTAATAAATTAAATTTATTTTTTAATTAATTAATTTTTTTTAAAAATGCTATAATATTTATAACAATATCCAATTAATTTAATACAATGTGTATATATATAAATCAGATAATTAATTATTTTATCATCTCATTAACACGAGTAGTATATTTCCTCCAACCCATATAATATCAATGAATTTCATAAATTATGATAAATTTTTGGTTCATTAACTTTTAATTACGATATGTTATATATATACATACATACATATATATATATATATATATTATATATATATATATACGTGTTAATCAAATAAATTATCGACGTCTTACTTTATTACAACTTCAACAATAGACGCGTATCTACATTGACACAAATAGTATATCTATTTCTTCAATAGTATGATATCAATGTATTATTCAAAATATTTTGATATATAGATTCAGTTACTGAGCTTTCGATTACTGCATATGTCACTATACGAGATATAAATATCACATACACTATTTTTCTACCCCATAATAATATTCAACGTATTTCACATATACTCACATACAAAATTTTTAAGCGAAAAAACTTAAATTCACCGCCAAAATTTGGCAGTCATTCAAAATTCACAATTCAAAGCAAATTGTAAGTATATGTGATACAAGAACGATCATGAAGATGAACGTTTTTGAGTATTTTGGATGTAACCTCGGAGGTGTACGAGTTGAAGTGTTAAAAGGGGCTCCAAACCGCCCCTAAAAACACTTCATGGGTGCCTATTTGCCTACGGTCATTAAAGGGTCTTTTTGTCATTTTATCTTTTTTTTTGTAAAGTACTATAAATAGAACAATATAGGGTTTTAGTTCATTAGTTTTGTTGAATATTGTTGAAAGAACACATCTCTTGAGAGAGAGGGTCTCTAGGCCTAAACTAGGACATGGCCAAGTGTGGATTCACTTGTGATTGTGTATTTCTTGGAAACGTTGGTGCTTGAGAGGTGGAATCCCTCTTGTGTCACGTAAGAGTATGGTGTTGCTATTGTAAGTCTTAGGGGTCCTTAGATTTAATACATCTTTGGGTTCTTAACCTTGTAATAGTGTATGTCTCACTTCCTATCTTTACATATCATGTACTAGTTGTGTAGTCTAGTGAACCGTTTGGTTTTTGTTGTTCTTATAATCTTGTAACCGTTGGATTGTTGTTATTGTAGTGTTGTTCCTCTCGTTATTGTTGTTTATCTCTTGTTGTTGTTAGTGCTTTTGGTGTCATTTACACCTTGTTTCTGGATGTTGTTGGAACCGAGATTTGGTGTTTGTTGAGCTCTCGGGTTTCCCTTTGTTTGTGAACTATTTTTGGCTTGTTTTTGATACGTACCAAATTTGTATCGTATCAATATGCCAATTTCATGATTCAATTTTCTGTCTCCCTCCCC
>NW_025842035.1:0-3612 GCF_002878395.1 Capsicum annuum
AAGAAAATTCACGACACATTAGCCAAAATTCATACTTAGAAAATTTTTATACAACTTCTAATGCTTTAAGATCTGCAACACTATTCAGAGGTGACTTGCATGATCCTTCTCACTTTTGTAGTACACCAAGATGTCATCAATGAAAACTATAATGAACAAGCCCAAAAAATGGTCTAAATACTCAGTTTATAAGGTCCATAAAAGTAGCAAGGGTCGTAGTCAATTTGAAAGACATAACCAATAATTCATAGTGGCTATAATGGGTTTGGAAAGCAATTTTTAGAATATCAGCCTCCCTAATCTTCAATTGCTAATAACCCGAATGGAGATCTATTTTAGAGCAACACTTAGCACCCTAAAACTTATCAAAGAGGTCATCAATTCTAGGAAGAGGGTACTTGTTTTTCACAATGACCTTATTCAACTGGCGATAGTCTATACACATCTAGAGAGACCCATCTTTCTTTTTTACAAAGATCACAGGAACACCCTAAGGAGAAACACTAGAATGAATGAAACCCTTATCAAGGAGATCCTTTGATTACTTCTTTAATTCTTTCAGCTCTACCGGAGCCATCTTATAAGGAAAAATAGAAATGGGACGAGTATCTAATAGGAGATTGATCCCAAAGTCTATTTTCTTCGGGAGGGATCCCAGGAAGATCATTAGGAAAAACTTTGAGGAACTCATTAACCACAGAGACATACTACAAGAAGGGACATCAGAGTTGGAATCTTTGACCCAAACTAGAGGGTACAAACACCTTTTAGATATCAACTTTTGAGCTCTAAGATAAGAAATAAACTTTCCTTTGGGTACTAGGGAACTCCCCTCCCATTCTATCATGATTCATTTGGGAAGTGCAAAATGGCCTTTTGGGTCCTACAATCTAGAGAAATATAGGATGATTGAAGCCAATCCATGCCCAAGATTATATCAAAACCCATCAAATCAAGCTCTATTATGTCAACCAGTATATCACTATGAAATATGGATACCACCAATCCCTATAAACTTTTCTAGAAACCATAGACTCATCAACCAAGGTAGAAACTAAAAAAGGGTCAAAAATACTTTTGAGACCAAAACCAAAATGTATGTGGAACTGAGATAAAACAACACATACACACCATGGGAGAAATGTTGCAACATACTAGTCATAACATCTGGGGACGCCTTGATTTCCTGATGAGTAGAAAATGCATATAGGCGATTTCAACCAATTCCCGCCCTTGCTGCAGAAGTTGATGAAGTGGCAACCAAAACCTTATTAGCCCCGATATCAACCCTAGATAAAGGACAATCCTACTTTCTATAACCAGGCAGACCATAATTAAAGTACAAATTCTTTCCTTCCTCAAAATATCCATGATGAATCTTCCTAGAAAAATGGCAGGGAGGTTTAGGTGGGGCCAACTGAGATCCACTTGCCTAAAATTAGGCACCGTATTACTTAGGACCATTATTAGACTAGAAACGCCAATCACCTGAAAGCTTAAGGGAAGAAGCACTAGCTGATGAATAGGAATTTCCCCAAGTCTTCTTTTGGAATCCTCATCTACCATCTTTTTCTCTGTTCCATTGATTCGCACCCTACTCTGCATACTTAGTATTCTTATTTTGACTTTCCCCGATTTCTACCTACTTTCTCTTTTCATCCTCTACTTGTTGCACATAAACTACTAGTCTTTATATATCAATGTCACTATTTAGCATAGTATCCTTACAATCTAACACCCAAGTCATGAGAAAGGCCCGAAGAAAACTTCCTCATCCTGGACCTCATATTAGACACAAGCTTCGAAGCATATAGAGATAGTTGGGTGAACTTTAATTCATACTCCTTAACACTCATCTTATCCTGCTTCAAATTTACAAACTCCTCAACCTTGGCTTTCCTCAACTCCTGAGGAAAAAAGTGATCAAGAAAAGCACCCACGAACTCTTCCCACACTACTCACTCAGCATCTATATCCCTTAACTCTTCCCACTTTTCATACCACTAATAAGCCATTTCTTTCAACTAATAAGCTACAAACTCAACCCTTTCGAAATCTCTAGCATGCATAACTGTAAAGATTTTCTCTATCTCATAAATAAACCCCCGAGGATCCTTCTCAACCTTAGTTACTGTGAAGTTTGGGGGTTTCAACCTCATAAATTGACCAACCCGGGATACCTCAGATAAAATGGTAGTAGGACCAACATAATCAGACTGATGATACTATGATACGACAATCTGAGCAAGTATATGAATAGATTGGTGAAACTCAGTATTTGAGACGTCTGTATAAGGAGATTGAGTATGGTTAATGCCAGCCCGAGGGGGATCAAAGAGGACTAGTGAGGGCTGGTGGAACTCCTAAAGCAGTGATGAAGTTAGGAATACAAACCCTATACCAAGTTTGCATTCCATAAGTAGAGAGAACTTCCTTCCCATTTCCTTAGGTTAGGATGGGGGTTCCAAATAAGTTTCTATGACCGTTAGACCTTCATGGATACATAATCTAAAGTGCGAGTAAGCCAGGAGTTAGAGAAGATTCATAGTAACTATACTCACTAGCACAAAATAGAACATAAGTAAGGGAAACATTCCTAAATACCTCGTAGCCTCCCTCTTATAATGATGGCACACTACATACTCATAATAGGGACTCTACTTATCACATCTTTATAGACACCTAGTGACCCTGAACCCTACACTAATATAAATTTTTTCACGGCCCGATCTAGGGCCCTGTCTATGATGGGTATTCCAAACCAACTATGGCCTAAGATAACCCCTTAGCCTTACCACATGAACATAGTATTAATACAAAATTACAAAAGCTAACCCATAGATTAAAAGAAATTTAATAATCCAAATAATTAAGTTTATAAGTCAAAGATTAAATCCACAAAGTAACAACCTAACACTGTCTTCAAAGACTCTAACCAAGGAATACCAAACAAGTCGGGACATGACCCCAACTATGCCAAAATAAAAAAAAGTATTAAAATAGTAAGAAGACTAAATGAAACCAAACCTTGTGAATGATGGAGAGCTCACTTCACCAGTTGTCCAATAGGAATACCAAACCACCTAATGCTACACAGGGTTACAAAAAAGCCCTCCAAACCTACATCATAAAATGATGTAGAATCTGATAATGGTCAGTACAGTGAGTACTGGCATGCAACCCAAGAAAAAATATAAAATATAAATTTCAAAAAAATTAGCCATAAAACACATGTACAATAATCACAAGTGAAAGGGTTAGGGTGCAAGGAACATAAAGCATGACCATTTAAAAATTTAGTCCCCAACTATGTAGCATACGCCAATCTCCAAGAACCCACGGACTATATGGGTCTGGCTCCCCCTTCTGGAAAGGATCCAATCCATATTAGTCTCATAGATCAAGAAATAGGTTATCGTCACCAAGATAATAACCTCCCAAATATATAACTGCGTACCACCGCTTAAAGTCGGTACACAGTAGTCATCCATATTTTAGGACAAGACCGCCTAACATTAGGAAATGTGGTTTTCAGTATTGGTCCCCTGGGGACTACACTTTCTCGGTAAAACTGCACAATTCCTTTTAAGCCCAATAAAGACATTTTCACAT